>NC_043710.1:84995579-85070991 GCF_006229205.1 Suricata suricatta | reverse complement strand
TAAATGTCCATCAACTGATGAATGGATCAAGAAGATGTGGTATATATAAGTATATATATATATATATATATATATATATATATATACACACACACACACATACAATGGAATACTACATGGCAATGAGAAAAAATGAAATCTTGCCATTTGTAGTAAAATGGATGGACCTAGAGGGAGTCATGCTAAGCAAGCCAGTTAAGTCAGGGGGACAAGGACAGATACCATATGTTTGCACTCATAGGTCTAACAGGAGAAACCTAGTAAGAGACTGTGGGAATGGGAATGCGGGGAGGTGGGGGGTGGGGGAAAGAGTTGAGGAGAGGGAGTGAGGCAAATCATGAGAGACCTTTGAATGCTGAGAACAAACTGAGGGCTGAAGAGGGAATGGGGAAGGGGAAGAAGGCGTGATGGTCATGGAGAGGGGCACTTGTGGTGCACTGGGTATTATATGGAAACCAACTTGGTAATAAACTATATTAAAAAAAAATGTGTATTGACTGTTTATGCTATTGGTAAGGCTCCAGTCAACAACAGGCTGTTAGCAGTTTAAGTTTTGGGGGAGTCAAAAGTTATTGGGGTTTTCAACTACGTGGGGGTTGATGCTCCTAAACCCCCATGATGCTCAAGGGTCAACCTAGAACTGCACAACACTGCCCAACACAGAAAAGGTGAGAGAGGAGAATATATATTTTACTTTGCCAGAGTCAAGTTTTCTCAACATGAGAAAATGTAAATTTCACATTAAACATATATCTTCTGATCAGACTCCAGTTTGCCTTAAAGTAATGGACCATGAACCACCTGCATCACAACCATCTAGAAGGCCTCTAAAAATGCTGGTTTCTATGATCAATTCTACAACTGTTAAATGGAGTGAGACCCAAAAATCTGCATTGTTAGGGGCACCTGTGTGGCTCAGTCAGCTGAGCGACCAACTCTTAATTTTGGCTCAGGTCATGATACCAGGGTTCTGGGATCGAGCCCATCGGGCTCCACATGGAACCTGCTTAAAATTCTTCTCCCACCCCCACCTCCAGCTCCTTCTCCCTTGCTTGCGCGCACTCTCACTATCACTCTCTAAAAAAATGTTTTTGAATTTTTTTAGACCTGCATCATTAACAACTTCTAGAGGACTCCTTTACAAGTCTGAGCATTGTTTCTGCATAGAATCAATAATGGTAATATATTGAGCCCAAGTTACATTTATTCATGCCTACAACTATCTAAACTGAAACCATAAAGTACTGAACCAAAAAGTACAAGTTTCAAACCTAACTACACATTAGACTTATCTAGGAGCTTTTAATGCCTGAGACTCACCAACTAAATCAGATTCTCTAAGGATAAGGTGAAAGGACCAGTATTTATTAAAAGCCTCTCGCTTGACTGTTGTAAGGTCACCTTTACAATCCACTGACTCAGTATAGTAATGTATAATACTATATATTATAACTAGGGGAAAATAAAGGCATATATAAAATAACTGAGGACACTCTGTTTGAGATACATACTTCAGACACATACTTTCCCCAATATCATATAAATAAAATTTTAAAATTATATTACTTACCAAAAACAATTTATGTAAAACCTCTATTATTTTAAAGAGTCAAAAACTTCTGGGTGAGAACAGTTTTCAAAAGGTTTTCCAGGGGTGCCTCGGTGGCTCAGTTGGTTGAGCATCCAACTCTATTTGGGCTCAGGTAAGACTGAGCCCTGCTCTGTCTTGACAACACAGGGCCTGCTTGGGATTCTCCTTCTCCCTCTCTCTGCCCCTCCCCTCCTCACACACACTCTTTCTCTCTAAAAATAAATAAGAAATAATTTTTTAAAAAGCTTTCCAGAGAAAATCATCAGATATATTGAAGAGAGCATGATTTTAATGTCAATAATACATCATATACTTCATGTATTAGTGAACAATAACAAACTTAAAAACACACATTTTAACTTTGCTCCCTACTAAAACCAAAACAAATACGTTTTGTATTTGTCACTACTGTGTGTGTGTTTGTTTTTAAGATAAAAGTCATAGGCAGCAGAGAAGAGGAGAACAAACCCCTATTCCAAGCTAAGTCCCAGAAGCTAGGGACTCCTAGCTCCATGCATTCATAGGCGCTCCATGCATTCATCAGCAAATCTATTCATCCTTTAACAATCTCGTAGTGTAGTGCTTCTTTGCAAAATTTAATATACAAACAAATCACCTGGGTAATTTGTTAAAGTGCACATTCTGGAAAATAAATAAATAAATATTAAGATGCAGATCTGACTCAGTACAGCTAGAGTGAGGAGATTCTGTATTTCTAATGGAAACTAAGGAAATACTGACGTACCCTTAATGGCAAGGGTCTAGTCCATTGGTGCCTTGTCCTATCAAAATAATAAAAATAGATGAAATTAGTTACATATTTTATTTAATCTAAAATATCCAAACCATTACCAGTTCAACTAGTATTCAATATTTTAAAATTAATAATGATATAACTTTTTTCTTCTGTCTGTAATAATTATAAATCTATGTTGAAGGACATACGATGAATAAAGAAAACTTTGTATGAAATAACAGCACAAAGGAAGGGGAGAAACAGAAGCTATATAGAAGCAAAGTTTTGCTTACTGAAATTAAGTTGGTACTAAATCAAAATACATTGTTATAAATTAAAACAGTTAATTGCCCCAAGGCAATCACTAACAGTATAACTCAAAAGATACTGTAAAATAAAAGACAAGTAAATTTAAATGGTACACTAGAAAACACCTATCAGAAAAGAATGTCATAATAGAGGAAAAGACATAAGACAGAGAAAATAAGCAGCAAAATGGCAGATGTAAATTCTTACTAAATATGTTGAATATACATAGATTAAAACCTTCAGGGATGCCAAGTGGCTCAGTCAGTTCAGCATCAGACCTTGGCTCAAGTCATGATCTCATGGTTCAGGAGTTCAAGCCCCACATCGTGCACTGTGCTGTCAGCTTGGAGCCTGGAGCCTGCTTTGGATTCTGTGTCTCCCTCTCTCTCTCTGCCCTCCCCACCCAAAAAGTAAAAAAACATCAAAAAAAATTTTTTAACTAACCATTCCACCGGCAGAATGTTTTTTTAAAAAACATGACCCAACTATATGCTTTCTACAAAAGACACTTTAAATATAAAGTGAAAAGATGGAAAGAATATTTCATGAAAACTACAAAAACAGCTGGAGCAGCTATACTAACAAATTAAGATTTTAAGAGAAAAAACTGTTACTAGAGACAATATTTTATAATGATAAAAGAGTCCATCTGTCAACAAGGTGAAACAATTACAAACATACATGCATGCAAACTTCAGAAAGTAAAAGCTGACAGAATTGAGAGGAGAAACAGGGAAATGCAGCTATACCAGTGGAGAGTTGAATGCCCCACTGTAAGTAAGGGGTAAAACACTCAGAAGACCAAGAAAGAACAGAAGGCTTGAACAACATGAACCATCCTGACCTAATGGACGTCTATCTCTAGGATATTTCACCAACAACACTGGAATACTCGAGGGCATACAAACACTCCACAGGATAAACCGTATGTTACACCATGAAACAAGTCTTGAATAATTAAACCCAATGGAATAAAACTAAAAATAACAGTGAGAAATGTGAGAAATTCACATATAAGTGAACATTAACACAATCCTAAATGACAAGTAGGTCAAAAAAGGAAATTAGAAAATAACTGGAGGTAAATGAAAATGAAAACACAACAAACCAAAACCAATGGGATGAAGTGAGAGCAGGAGTCAGAGGAATTTACAGCTGTTAACTTTAAGAAGTAGAAAAATCCTGGGGTGCCTGGGTGGCTCAGTCAGTTGAGCACCCTACTTCGGCTGAGGTCATGATCTTACAGTTTGTGGATTTGAACCCTGCATCAGGCTCTGTCGAGTTGGCTTTAGATTCTGTGTCTCCCTCTCTTTCTGCCTCTCCCCTGCCTGTGCTCAGTCTCTTTCTCAAAAATAAATAAACATTAAAAAACATTTTTTAAAGTAGGAAAATCCCAGATCAATAACCAAACCACCTACCTTCAAAAAACAATGAAAGAACAAACAAAACCTAAGCAAGAAGACAATAAATAGTCTTAAATACCAAACCGAAAAAAAGTGAAATAGAGGTGACTGGGTGGCTAAGTCTGTTTGGCGTCCAACTCTGATTTCAGCTCAGGTCATGATCTCATGGTTCATGAGTTCAAGCCCTGCATTAGGTCCTGGGTGACAGTGCCCAGCCTCCATGGGATTCTCTCTCTGACCCTCCTCCACTTGCTCATGTGGGCTTGCTGGCTCGCTCGGTCTTTAAGTAAATAAACTAAAAAAAAAAATTAAAATGAAACAGCATAAAAACTGATAAAACCAAAAGTTATCCTCTGAAATGACCAACAAAATTCATAAACCTTAAGCCACTACTGGCCATAAACTGTTAAGTACTACACATAATTTTACTTAATAGTCACAATCAGCCATGAAGGTACATATGGCTATGCCTACTTCACACAAAAGTAAAGTAAGGTTGTTTAATTATTGTGTCATTTACCTTGGGACAAAGAACCAGGAAATAGAGAAGTCAAAATTTAAGCTATATGTTCTTTTCATAATGCTGCACTGCCTGAACCAGTTTTTAAATTTCTGGAAACCTACAATCTAAAGTATTTTTTAAAAATACAATGGTATTAAGTTCTTTTGTCAAATACAAACTTTGAATTATAATGTTCTTTTGGCTTAAACCAGGCATTACTACAAAAATGGTCTTCAATAATTTACTAACTTCTCATCCTTAGAAAACGTGTGTCCTGATAGAATGCCTTAGAGATTAGTATAAATGAACTGATGCAAATTAGTTAAGGCATCAGTCACATGTAGGTGGATATTGCAGAAAAGAACACTCTTACTTTAAACAATTTTTCTCAAATCATGTTTATAGTAATTTGATTCATAAATCTTTTAAGAAAAATTTGTTGCTAATTAAGCCTTATACTGTTGGCTCAATTACCAAACATTCTGAATTACCAAAGAGCTAATTAATACCGTTTTTATATTGTGTTATGATAAAATCTGTCCCCACCACCAGCACCACAAAGCAATCCCAATGACTCTTGCATTAACTACAAACTGAGAGTTGACGTCTGCAGAGATATGGCAAGGACACAAAAGGCGGTGTCGTGGACACGCTATCAGCAAGGTTTGTGGCCACAAGAAAAGAATCATATATCTGAATCCCCTAAAATAAGACAATTTTTAGAAATTAAGTCACTAAAGGATTTTAATTTTTATCACCTTGACTAGAACATAGTGTGCATGTTAAGAGACACATATTGTAACATTAATATGACCAGATAACAAATAACTAAGATATTTTAATCTGCTCAATGAAATAAACAGCTTGCTGCTACTAAAAAAGTAGAACATCAGGTGGCACTCTTGTAAAAGAAGTAACTACTATAATACAGAGGCTGAGAACAGGAACCTAACATTTAACACTATTGGTTGGTTGGACTATCCAGATTATTTTATAAAACATACATACATCAAAACTACTTAATTTTTCCCCCCAAATTTGCATATTTGAAAAAAATGCTTCAAATGCTACTGAAAAAAATCATTATTTGGGAACTTGGATGAACGTCAGAGAGCTTCCTCTTCACTCTTCCTAATGTCTCTCATTTGACTTTACAGTTAGGATGCATGTAAAACATACAACGAATATACAACTATATTCCATAATGCATTTACTGGTCATTCTTATTACATTTTTTAATTTGGTTACAAAACATCTTAAGGAAAAACATTTTTGTTGAGCTATGGCAGGAAAGCAAATAATCATTAATACAGACATTTCTGTCTTCCCCAAGCTAAATTTGTGACATCAAATTAAGCTAGAATATACCTTTTCAAAATAACATTTCTCATGAGTATACTTTACAAGTGTGTGCTGAGAGTAAAACTTTTTGAAAAATGAGATTAAAGTATCTTTGAACTAAATGATGTCAATAGAAACTATCAATACTACATACATAGCAAATCAATTCAATGACTGGCTAATTTATAAAATGTAAAAATCTATCAAATAAGAGATTAGAACTTAATATAGTATTCAACACTATGAAATAATTTTTCATAGTTATATAGTACATAAATGCTTTCTAGTTCTTGTACAAATATTAGTCTTCTCTGTTGATGTTGTTTTATGTGAGAAAATTCTCCTCTTATATGTTTATTCGTTTTTGAGAGAGAGAGAGATATAGAGTGAAAATGAAGAGGGGCAGAGAAAGAGGGAGACAAAGAATCTGAAGCAGGCTCCAGGCTCTGAGCTGTCAGCACAGAGCCTGATGTGGGGCTTGAACTCACTGACTGTGAGATCATGACCTGAGCTGAAGTCAGATGCTTAATTGACTGAGCCACCCAGGCGCCCCAATCCTCCCCTATTTTTGACTGCTAATAAATACATTACTCACAATTATAGCTTCTGATTACAGATAAAGCCATAATAGAGAAGTACATTTTTTGGTTAAACACACTAATAAGCAAGTAGTTCCAAATAAATGCCAAACTCCTGAAATGTTTTCACATTGTCAAAATATGAGTATGATATACTACTAGAAAACCAAGTATTTATTATTTATATAAAACTTTCCATTTTAGGGGCACCTCAATCAGTTAAGCATCTGACTTCAGCTCAGGTCATGATCTCACGGTTCATGGGTTCGAGCCCTGCGTCAGGTTCCGTGCTGACAGCTCAAAGCCTAGAGCCTGTTTCAGATTCTGTGTCGCCCTCTCTCTCTGCCCCTCCCCAACTCATGCTCTGTCTCTGTCTCAAAAATAAAAAAACTATAAAATAATTTAACTTTCCATTTTAAAAACTTATAAAAGTCCTGGTTCTGATAGTGATGGAGTAGCTTGAATTTCTCCAGCAGATTAAGAACTATCAACTGTGGGGGCTCCTAGATGGCTCAGTAACTTGAGCATCAACTTCAGCTCTGGTCATGATCTCAGTTAGTGAGTTCAAAACCTGCATAGGGCTCTCCGCTCTTAGCACAGATCCTGCTTTGGATCCTCTGTCCCTTTCTCTCTCTCTGCCCCTCACTTGCTCTCTCTTTCTCAAAAATAAACAAACATTTCTAGAAAGAAAAAAAAAAGAAAGGACTATCAGGGGCACCTGGGTAGCTCAGTCAGGTAAGCGTCCAACTTCAGCTCAGGTGATGTGTTCAAGCCCCACGTCAGGCTCCATGCTGACAGTGCAAAGCCTACTTGGGATTCTCTCTCTCTCCCCCTCTATCTGCCCCTTCCATGCTCGCTCGCTCTCTCTCTCTCTCTCTCTCTCTCTCTCAAAATAAATAAACAAAAAAGTTAAAAAATGAAAGAATTTTAAAAAAGAACTATCAACTGTGACAAAATACAAGAAAGTACTTGATAGGACTGGAGAGGGATTACAAAAGAACATCTAATGAAGGGATACATGGGTTTGGCCCAGTCACCCCAACTAGAAACAACATTGAAGGATTATCCCATTTCAGAACCCCCTACAGGGTCAGCTTGAGCCTTTCTAAAGACCATCTCAGCCTAACTTCTCCCTCTACCCATGTCTTCCTTTCCTTCCTCAGGTGTTAATACTAATACTATCCCAATACACTTCCTCCCATTTAATCTCTGTCCCATAAAGTTTGCTTCCCAAAGGAACCCAACCTGCAATAGTAACTGAAAGTCAGCAGAACTAGCAGAGATTCAACCATTTAAAACACAACCATATTCACAGGTGAGAGATCACATAGATGAGCTTTTCCCCTGTGAGCAGGTCCCAATTCCCATGATATGGGAGTATGTCAAGTTCAAGCTTTGAGGTATTAAGTGACTGAGTTTGGGATCACCAAAGTGAGTGTAAATTTGAGGGTGGAAACTCCAGGAAAAAAGAGGGCTACAAAGGAAATCTAAACTCTGAAAATAAGCTCAATTCAAATTCTTGGTAGACTCTTTAAGTCACATGTGCAAGAAATATTAGAAGGCTGAAAGAGGCTGAGTAAGGTATCTCAGCTGCTGCCTACCATAGGAAAAACAGAATTTTCTATTTGAGCCAAGCCAAGTTAACTACTGGATAAACACCTCAGGCTTTACAATGCACATCTTAAGGGTAAAGACAATGTCCCAGGATTAAAGAAGTTCCCTTGGACTAAGGCAAAACCAGTCCAAGCTGGCATAGTATAAAACCAAAGTACCAAATGTTCAATGTGATCAGCCAGCAATTTCAATGCCTACTAGAAGCGAAATTAATACTCAGAAAAAGATAACAGAAGACAGGCTCTCTATGATGCATCATCCATAATGACTAGTATATAACAAAAAAAAAATGATTAAGCCATAGTAAAGAGAAAAAGCTGTGAATAGAAAAAAACATGCAACCACCCAGATACTGGAATTAGCAGGTAGGTTAAATATAAATAGACCAAATACTCTAATTAAAATGCAGAGGTGCCTGACTAAATAAAAATACAAGACCCAACTATATATTGTTGACAAGCAATACACTTTCTTAATAAAAGCGAAGTGTTGGAAAAGGTTATCAAAAAGACAGGACTATCAATTGACTCATGAACTGGCCCCTAGGCACTCAGATGCTCCTCACCCCTCCCCCATCCTTGGAATTTGGGTTCCACTGGTCTTTCCCACTCCCTGGGCTGCTCCAAGGACACAGCCTGAAGACAGTGATGTGGTACTGAGAACACCTGCATGATATATGTGACCTAACTCAGTTAAGGCTTCTTTAAAACTTAAAATTTGGCAGGCAAGTGCCAGGATCTATTCATCTTGCTGCTGCCCAATGAAAACCTTACATGTAAGTTCCTTTTGCTCATTAAAACTGTCACCTCCCAACCTGGAGTGGCCTACCTCTTCCTTGGGTCTCTCCCTTCCCTCTGCCTAAGGAGTCAGGTTTGAGATTTTGTCTAGGAAGCTCCAAAGAGGGTTTTAAAGCAACACAAAGATATGTTAAGAGTAAAAGCATAGAAAAAAGATAAACAATCAATATAGCAAGTCAAAGAAAAGCTGGTTAAACTGTTGCTACTATTATAGTCACTAAAAGACAAAGCAGATAGACTTTAAGAAAAAAAAGTAATACCAAAGGTAAAATGGGACATTTGCAAATAATAAAAGTCAATTCATTAGGGAAAAAAATGCTATAGCAATCATAGATGTATATGTTCCAAATAATAAAGGTTCAAAAAAATAAAGTTCAAAATACATGAAGTAAATACCAATGCAAATAAAAAGGAAAACAGATAACCATATAATAACTTTTAAATTTTTTTAATGTTTATTATTTATTTTTGAGAGAGAAAAATGGGGGGAGGGAGGGATAGGAGCAAAGAGAGAGAGAGAGAGAGCGGAGGACACAGAGTCCAAGACAGGCTTCGAGCTGTGAGCACAGAATCTGATGTGGGTCTCAAACTCACAAGCAGAGATCCTGACCTGAGCCAAAGCTAGATGCTTAACCAACTGACACCCCAGGTGCCCCAATAATGAGAAAATTTTAACAACTCTCTTCCTCTCTAGAAATTCTGGACAAAAAAACATTACGGATATAGAAAATTTGAACATTATTAAATCAACTTGCTTTAACTGACAATCAGTAATAATACTTAGAAAAGACCCAAATATTTAGAAATTAAGCAACATATAAATAGCAAATGAGTCAAAGAAAAAAATTATAAAGAAATTGAAAATACTTTGTAATAAATGATATTAAAATACACTACATCAAAACTTGTAGGGTGTAGTAAAAATAGTGTTTAGAGGAAAATTAGAAGTTTAAATGCTTAAAATAGAAAGAAAATGACTTAAATCAATCATCTGTAGGCCCATAACCTAGAATAAAGACAAGTGAATTAAATTTAAAATAAGTAGAGAAAATGAAATCATGAAAAAGATAAATGAAATAGTAAACAAAAATCAGTACACTTTTAAAAACCAAGATTAATAAAAGTAAAAAGCACCTTGCTGAACTGATGTTATACTCCAATAAAAAGTTTCAGGGAGCCTGGGTGTCTCAGCTGGTTGAGCATCCAACTCTTAATGGGTCTTGAGTTCCACACTCGGTGCAGAGCCTACTTCACAAAAAGTTTAAGGGGCGCCACATGGCTCAGTGGGTTAATCATCTGACTCCTGATTCAGTTCGGGTCATGATCCCAGGATTATGGGATCAAGCCCCATGTTAGGTTCCAAGCTGAGTGTGGAACATGCTTGAGAAGACAGAAATCTCTCTCTCCCCCTCTGCCCTGGCTCGCACTCTCTAAAATTAAAAAAAAAAAAAATGTAAGTTCAAAAACAAAGACAATTACTAGCTATGTGGTAAATGACACTTTTTCCTAATTGACTTACAGATACCCAGTAAATAATGTTAAGTGCACTGGGACTACAAAACTGGGCCTTCTAAAACTGTCTCCTGAGTGTCCTCTTACACAGGGCCATTACAAAGAAGATATCCTAACGGCCCAGAAGCATATAAAAAGGTGCTCAATTCTCTTAGCCTTAAAAAAATGACAACAAAAAAACACAATAAGATACACCCACTACCTGGTTAAAACTGAAAAACTGACAATGCAAATGCCAGTAACAATGTAGGACAGCAGTTCTCAAAGGATAGCTGAGGATCCCCAAGCACTTTTCAGGGGTCTGTCAAAAGAAAACAATTTTCATAGTAACTTATTGCCTCTTCACTGTGTTACCATGATGTCTCCCCCCTCTCTCTGTGCCACTCCCCTGCTTGTATTGTGTCTGTCTGTCTGTCTCTCTCTCTCTCTCTCTCTCTCAAAAAAAAAAACAAAAAAACAAAAAATAGAAAAGGGCCTATGTCACTAGATTGGGTCCACCCAGATAACATCCATGCCAACTGACTTGAGACTTTAATTACATCTGCAAATACCCTTTATATGGAAAAAAAAAAAAAAAGTCTCCTTGTATGTCATGTGGGAAAAACTGGAAAGCTACATGCAAAACAATAAAACTAGACTACTTTCTTACACTATTTACCAAACTAAACTCAAATGGACTAAAGATCTAAATGTGAGACCTGAAACCATAAAACTCCTAGAGGAAAACATAAGCAGTAATCTCATGGAGACTTCGACTTTAGCAACATATTTATGAATATGTCTCCTCAGGCAAGGGCAAAAAAAGCAAAAGTAAATTTTGGGTACTACACCAAAATAAAATGCTTTTGTATAGCAAAGGAAAGCATCCACAAAACAAAACAGGCAGCCTACTGACTGGGAGAAGATATCTGCAAATGATACAAGTGATAAGGAATTAATATCCAAAATATATCTAGAACGTACACAATTCAACACCAAAAGAAAAGAAAATAGGCAGAGGACCTTAATAGACATTTTTCTAAAGACATACGGTTAGCAAACGGACACATGAAAAATGTGTCTCACACCAGTCAGAATGACTAGTATCAAAAGACAAGAAATAGGCGTTGGTGAGGATGTGGAGAAAAAGGAACCCTTGCACTTTTGGTGGGAATGTAATTTGGTACAATCACTGAGGAAACAGTATGAAGCTCCTCAAAAATTAAAAAGAAATACCATCTGCTCCAGTAATTCCACTACTGGGTATTTACCCCAAAAAAATGAAAACATAATTTAAAAAGATATATGCACCCCTATGTTTCCTGCAGCATTATTTACAACAGCCAAAATATGGAAGCAACCCAAATGTCCATCAACAGATGAATCATAAAGAAAATGTGGTATACAAATAGATATACACAAAGGAATATTAATCAGCCACCAAAAAAAGTCTTGCCATTTATGACAACATGGATAGGCCTAGGGGTATTCTGCTAAGTGAAGTAAGTCAGTAGTAGAAAGAGAGAAACAACAAATGACTTCACTTATATGTGGAATCTAAAAAACAAAACAAACAGATTCTTAAATATTGAGAACAAACTACCGGTTGCCAGAGTGGAGGTGAGTGGGGGAATTGGCAACATAGGTGAAGGGGATTAAGAGGTACAAACTTCCAACTATAAAATAAATAAATCAACCACAAAGGTGAAAAGTATAGCATAAGGAATAGAGTCAATAATATAATAACAGTGTTGTTTTAGTGACAGATGGTGACTACCCTTATTGTGAGCATTGAGTATAGACTTGTCAAATCACTGTGTTGTACACATGAAATTAATATATACTATAACAACTATACTATAGTTATACTGAATAACAAATTTTCTAAAACTCCCTTCATAACAGTACCTAGATCAGTGTTTGATCAAATCACCAGGGGACAGGAATCTAGGGGGATCATCATCAGAACGCTGCCTGCCACACTGCTGGTGAGCTGCTCCCAGCCAATGACGGAGCCCCACAGGGCTATAAAGGCAAGCCTGCTCCTAGGAAACGTGGCTCCCCTGACAAGTGACCCTGGCTCAGTGGAATCCCACCAACTTTCAGAGAACTTCAGAACTACACCACAGGCCAGGCTTCTCCTACCCACCTTTCTTTTCTTCCTTCTCTCTTCCACAGGGGTCAAATCTGCATATATCTTTTCCAGCTGGAGGGATAGAATGGTCCCTGATTGGCATATGGATTATTCAAACATAGAGACTTGTCAAAACACATAAAATACATATTTAAGATATGCTATGCTTAAGATTTTACGATATGTAAGTTATACTTAAAAAAAAAAAAAACTATGCTAGGGGTGCCTGGGTGGCTCAGTCAACTGAGCGTATGACTTCGGCTCAGGTCATGATCTCACAATCCATGGGTTCAAGTCCCGCATCAGGCTTCTGTGCTGACAGCTCAGTGCCTGGAGCCTGTTTCAGATTCTCTCTGCCCCTCCCCTGCTCACACACACATACTTTGTCTCTCTCAAAAATAAACAGTAAAAAAAAAATTTTACTGATTAAACGATATGATGGCAGAGATCACTTCAAAATAATCCTGGATGACAGGAGTAACTCTGAATAAAACAAAATTGGTCAGGGGCACCTGGGTGGCTCAGTTGGTTAAGCATCTGACTCTAGATTGGGGCTCAGGTCATGATCTCACAGTTAATGAGATTAAGTCCTGTGTCACGCTCTGCACTGACAGCGTGGAACCTGCTTGGGATTCTCTATCTCCCTCTCTCTCCCCCTCCCGTGCTCCCAAACACTTGTGCACTCTCTCAAAAATAAATAAACTTTTTTTTAAATGATCATAGATTAGTCTATTGAAGCTAAGTGAGAAGTAAATGGGAATTCATTATATTTACTCTCTATTTTTGTACATATTTGAAAATGTCCATCATAAAAAGATATTTAACCTAACCAACACTCGGCGGTAAACAAGAATTCTAATACACAATTGGTTTGTGTACAAATTGGTAAACCTTCTTTAAAGGTAAGTCTGTCTAAATCTACTAACACTGAAGCTATACATACTCATCAACCCAGCAATTTACTTTTAGGATACCCTAAAGAACTCACACACATGTACACAAGGGCTGTTTTAGGCGGCACAATCAGCAAAAAATTTGCAACAATCTAAATATCTTGGAATGAGGTAATGGATGAAATAACTGTGGAATATTCATACAACAAAATATAAACAGTCAAAATGAACAATATATTCATGTATTAACATGGATGATATCCAAAAATGATGAGGAAAGGGGCACCTGGCTGGAAGGGCATGGGACTCTTGATCTCAGGAGCATACCCCACATTGGGCTTACTTAAAAATAAATATATATTTTTTAAAAGACAGCACACCCATTTATTTTTTTAATGATGAGAAACATGTACTTGTTATATAGTTTTAATACACTAAGTAATGCTATTTATCATTTATTTTTTAATGTTTATTTATTTACTTTGAGAGTGAGCACACACACAAAGCAGTAGAGGGGCAGAGAGAGAGGAGAGAGACAATCCTCGTAAAGCAGGCTCTGTGCTGTCACTGTGAAACCCAAGACTGGACTCCATGTACGGCCTGAATACAAGAACCATGAGATCATGACCTGAGCAGAAACCAAGTCTCAGACGCCTAATCAACTGAGCGCCCCAGGTGCCCTAATGTTATATATCATTTATAGCTATATCTACAATATTATGATAATGTACCAAAATCAGGATGATGGTTACTTTTAGGTAAGAAGAAAAAAAATAGTATCAAATGGCAAGATTTCATTCTTTTTGATTGTGGAGTAATACTCCATTGTATGTATGTGTATCTTCTTTATCCATGCATCAATCTATGGACACTTGATAGTCTTTCCATACCTCGGCTATTTGTTAATAGTGCTGCTATAAACATTGGAGTGCATGTGTCCCTTCAAAACAGCATACCTGTTATCTCTTAGAGAAATACACAGTACTGCGGTTGCTAGCTCATAGGGCAGTTCTATTTTTAATTTTTTCAGGAATCTCCATACTGTTTTCCAGAGTGGCTATACCAGTTTGCATTCCCACCAGCAGAAACATTAAATTTTCAAAAAAAATTTTAAGAATCAATTCAATCAATTTGAAATGTTACTTAGATGATTCTGCTATTTCAGAACTTCAAACTATCTCAAATCAAAATACCCACAATTAAATATTGATTTGAAAATCATGCTGATGACACCATAATACATTCTACAAAAATAAATTTTGAATAACTAAACCAAAATGTATTCAAAGCACTGTGGCAAATAATTTTAAGATTATAAAAATACATATGTAAAATGAATAGCTTACTATATATTATTCTTCTTAAAATATCTTAAGTGAATATGGCAAAAACATGACATTTTATTAAGTTTAGGTAATGGGAAGAATAATGCTATGGTTTACTGTACTTTTCTGTGTATTTTGAAACCTTTTATAAAATGAAGAAAAATAAATATAACTAAAATATCTGCAGAAATAATGGTAAAAAATTTTTAAATGCTGTTTTCTAGGAAATTCTTCCCAAAGATCTCACTTGTTCAAAAACAAGCAAAAAAAACATTTAATTATATTTAATGTGTTAACCTGAATGAATGTGGCGACTTTTATACATATAAAACCACCTCTCCAGGATGGAGTGGAAAGAACTCCTCATCACATGAACTCCATACTTCTCCAAAGGGGAGCGTCTATCAGGATAACTAGGTTCTATAAGAAAAAAAAATAAAAGCCAAAGGCAGTTACTCCTGTGATTTACCACCTCACCATTCTCTTGGTTTTCCGGGTTTCTGGGTAGGGCTTCACAGGTTCCGATCACTGTAGTGGATTGAACTGCAGGCCCAAAATGATATGTCCATGCCCTAATACAACACCCAGACCCAGTGAATGTTACATCATTTAGGGAAAGGATCTTTGCAAATTTTAGCTGAGGATCCTGAGATGAAATGATTCTGGATTTCACTCTAAATGTCATGACAACTGCGCTCATGAGACAGAAGACGAGACCGCAACACAAAGGACAAGTCTATACAAAGACACAGGTGATGACCAGTTACCCAACCACGAGCCGAGGAATGCGAAGAGCTATCAAGAGCTAGAAGAGTCAAAAAATCTGGGGCGACTAGGTGGGTCAGTCAGTTAAGCATCTGACCCTTGACCTCAGGGTTGTGAGTTCAAGCCCCTTGTAGGCCTGGTGCTGGGTGTGAAGCCTACTTTGAAAAATAAAGTCAAACAGAGGGAGTGTGGTTCTCCCAACACTTCTGGCAGACTTCTGCCCTCCAGGACTGTATGAGAATAAATGTCCGCAGTTTTAAGCCACCAAGTTTGTGGCCACAAGACCCGAAAAGAGTCTCAATTTCCCCTGCCAATTCAACTAGCTACCTAACATACACCTGCCATGACTTTACCTGCCCTGCTCTTGAATTTCATCCCACATTTTCTGTGCTCTTCCCCACACTCCTGCCCCTATCCACAGATGTTGTATGTGTAAATATGTATAATCTCTTCTGAAACTTTCATCTGTAGCAAAAGTGGGCTTGCTGTTATCTGTTGGAATTCAAGGATTGGTAACGTGACAGGGCACAATGGACACAATTACAGATATGTGGGTAAGAAGATATCACTGAGCTTTAACAGCAGAAAGAGAACATCAAATTCTGCCCCTGGATGTGGGTAATACAGCCGCCTGAGTGTTTCAATCAGTTATGTGTCTGATTCTTGGCTTCATCCCAGGTTATGATCTCACAGTTTGTGGAATCATGCTTAGGGTTCTCTCTCCCTCTCCCTCTGTCCCTGCCCCTCCCTTATGCGCATGCTCACTCGCTCTCTCTCTCTCAAAATAAATTAATAAAGTTAAAAAAGAAAGAAAGAAAGAAAATCAGTAAGCATCTGACTCTTTAGCTCTGGTGATGATCTCATGGTTTGTGAGTTCAAGCCCCACAACAGTTCCATGCTGACAGTGTGGAGCCTGCTTGGGATTCTCTCTCTCTCTCCCTCTCTTTCTATCTGCCCATTTCCTATTCACATTCTCTCTCTCTTTCTCTCTCTCTCTCTCTCTCTCTCTCTCTCTCTCTCAAAATAAATAAACTTTATTTTGGTCACAAGAAACTACAGACTTTTGAGCATAAGTACAACAGGATGTGATTTACAAAAACTAATCCGGTTAAAATGCTACATTAAAAGATGTGTTTAAACCTAACGTCAATTTATGAAAAGTTGTATCTTATCGATTCTAATCACACAGAAACAACAGTAACTGGATTATGCAGAAATTCTGACTATTAAGCTCAACTACTTTCCTCAACCCACATCGCCAAGGCTGAGGCTGTTCTGACCAGCTCGCCCCCAGTTTCAGCAGGAATGGCATGGCCCTGACCCCACGGATGCACCTCTGGCACTGCCTGCAGAGAGAAACATAGTAGCAAGACTGCAGAACAAAGAACAAGGATATGGCTGGTAGAACAAGGACAGAGGACCCCAGACACTGACCGGAAAAAGGACTACCAAATGAGAGACACAGCCAGAACCGGGGTTTATGGCCACAGAACAAGGAGCAGTGGTGGAAGTGCAGAGGAAAGGACTGGAGGTAGACCCAGAAACCAGCTTCCATATTTGCTGCAACATCCCTGAAAACAAATACCACTAAAATCATAGAATTATTTAAATCAAGAGACAAAGTTTCTAAATATCATACCCCTGTTTTCACCATTAAAGACTATGCTTTAGAAATTGAAAGCTTGGAACTTGTCTTCGGATTCTGTGTCTCCCTCTCTCTCCGACCCTCCTCTGCTCATGCTTGCTCTCTCTCAAAAATAAATTTAAAAAAAAACATTAAAAAATAAACTATCACCACCTTTCATCTACACCAGCTGTTGCAGCTAATCCATCTCCCTGTTTCCAGTCCTACCCATCCTGGTCTGGTAATCATTACCAAAGTGGTAGTGACACTGTTATTTTCAAAATCTAAATACACTCACATCAGTCACCTATTTAAGTTTCTAATGGCTCTTCACTGTACTGTCACCCTCCAGCCATGCCCACCTCTCACGTCCCTCTTGGTCCACTGCTTTCTAACCACAGGGACTTTTTTGTTCCGGCTACAGACCATGTTCGTCCCCTTCCCAGCACCTCTGTGCTACTGCCCCAGAGTCCCAGATTGTGACCCAGCTGCCTCTTCAGCCATGTCTCACCTCAGAAGTCCCTCCTGAGGCCATCCATGACCACACTAAAACAACCCTCCAATAACTTGCCATCACTCTTACCTCTGATAAACAGAAACTGGTTGAAGACCCCATCAGCCAAGTCACAATACTCTGGTCTATTCTTTACACAATACTGCAATATTTCTGAAATTACCTTGTTTTACTTATTAAACTAGAATGCAGTTCCTATAGGAGCAGGAGTCTGTCTGTATGAACAATACACAGAAGCAGGAACTTGTTTGTTGTGGTGCAGGCACTTTGGAAAACAGATTGGCATTGTTTCCTGAAGTGGGACATTCACATATGCTGTGATCTAACAGCTCATTTTCCTAAGAGAAACTCTTGCACATGAACAACGGAAACAAGTCTAAGAATACTCTCAGAAGCACAATTCACCAGTAACTAAACAAAAACTGGGAAACAACCAAAATGTCCACAAACAGAAGATCAGATAAACAAATTATGGTTAATAGTCACAGAATGAAACATACATACAAGATGAGTAAACTTTAGTGACAAGTGAAAATAAGGATATATTTTAGCAATGTAATATTAAGTGGAAGAAATTCCAAAGATTAGAGCATCATATTATTTTTATAAAAGTTGAAACAATGAGTTTTTAAAAAATAAAATATTTTTAGAAATACATAAATGCAATAAACTATATTAAAAAAGAAAGCAGGAGAATAATGTACATAGGAACCACTGCTTAAAATGTTGACAACTAGTTTGGGATTTTTGTTTTTAATTACATAAACAATGTAACAAGGGGAAAGTAAAAAAGACACAGTCAGTTCAGAATTTCAGGCTTGCCCACATCCCAGCACAACGGGAACACAAACCCAGACCACGGGTTCAATGACACAAGGTCCTCTCAGTAGATGCCAGAATGCTGCCCAGGACAGTCCAAGTTTTTTGAAAGCTCCTTCTGGAGAATGCTATCACTTATGTGCAGCAATGCAGGACAGCAGATTAAGAAACTACATAATTTTAAATAGAAAAAAAAAGTCCCAAAACGAACACTTTACCTCTAGCTAAAGACTACCCTCTGTACCTCACTGCCAACATTCTTCTTTATTCTTTTTGAATCTGTATAATATTTCTGCCTGGAAGATAAGAGACAAATGACTTTTAACACCAAAGTATTCCATGGAGTTAAGACGACAATGCAACAACCTAAAAGTGTAACAAGTACTGGACACAGTCATTCAAGGGAATACCAGGCAATCTTAAAACAAAGATAAAGGTGACACTTCATATAACGATACAGAATTCTGTATTATGTAAAAAAAAAAATTTCACGATACAGAAAAATGCATACAGCATAATGCTGCTATAATTTCAGTTAAAAGGAGGAAAAAGAAAATATGTATACAAAAAATAATTATACTCAAAATATCTAGAAGGATATATAAAGAGTGTATATTGTAAATTCTTCTATTTCTCTTAAACATCTGATTATTCAAAAAATAAACTCTATATACTTTTAAATAAGACTATAATGCAAAACAAATATATTCTGAAGGGCACTGGTATTTTTCCAAAGAAAAAGTACTCCAAGGCAGCTATTTTTACCAGCTTACTTTTGTATACTCGCAACCTGGATGATGAAGATACAGATAAACAGCGCACTGTTCAGTGGTTCTGATCTTGTTTGAAGCCTTTTAAGGATTTTAAATTAGATTTCATCAAGTTAAAGGGAACAATTCCTTTCACATTTCAAATGCTATTATCTCTCACTTATATATAAATTAGATTGGCTTATTTTTCTTATTAGCCTTTCTTTCTGCTTGAAAAGATTTGTACCTATTATTATCAAAACTGTATCAACAACTAGTATCAATTCATGTCCCATCTTTTGATTTAGTAGTAAGACAGTTCATATTTTTAAGTGGAAAAATAATTGGCCTTATTTGTTTTTTTACAAGAATTATGGAGGTTTTTCCCCTTTGGTGTTAGATATCTGAGTATTTATGTCTAAAATGACCTGTAATTTCCTTCATACACCCAACCACATACTTCAAACATGAAATGCTGGTTGGGCTTCTTAGTGTGGGGCATCTCAAACTATTAAATTTTAAACCAGATAATGAAGCCCAAAACTGACCATCTTCACATTACTTCTCAAAATGGAAGTACTATAGCAAGTGCCAAAAAATAAGAAGTTAAAATGTTACAATCTCCCTAGGGGGTCAATTTCAAACACTGTTATATTTATGTACATTTCAACTTATTATGCTGTGTTCATTCCCAAAAAGGCATGTGGATTTTAAAATAAATATGAAATTTGACACACATCTAACATTGGGTGTACCTCAGTAGAAAGTCTGTGATTAGCCTACAATCAACTGATTTTATTCTAGATGTGTAAAAATATACACAAATAGGAAAACAGGATTCTAATTACAAGGTCCCTATTCTCTTTTCCCCCAGAAATTTGAATTTGATTTGAAAGCAGTTAAGATAACAAATCAACTAAAATATCTAGTGTATTTTAAAATATTCCTTATTTTGGCTATCAGTTTTCATTAGGTCCTTGCTGTCTGGACTACTAAATGATGCAGACATATTTACTGACTTGACAGTACAGTATCCATAACATTCAGCAGAGGAGTAATGCAGAACTGAAGAAACAACTTTTTGCCATTCTGCTATAGTGCGTAAGCTTTCCTTGTTTCCTACCTCAGAATTCCTTTAAAGACGATGCTAGGCGAGCCTTCATTACGCCATCTCTGTAGTAACTGCCGATGCCTTCTTCAGTGAAGCACATTTACGCACTATGCTTAACTTGCTTTGTAGAACAGGAAAACAAAGTCCCTATCCCTAACACTTTAAAAACAGTAGTGGTGACCAACCAGCTCTACATGTGTAAGAGAACAAAATCATTTTCACACAGATGAAGCGCACTTTCTGCAAGCAGGCTGCAGGTGCAGCCTCTATGTCTTTCAGTCAAGTTTTACCAGATAATTTCCTCTAAGCAAACTCTGGTTGTTACCTGCTAGAGACTGCCTCCCCTGCTACCACCTTCCAGTAATCTAAGGTTGTGTACAACACCGGGTCTCAAACAGCACTTTTGCTGCAGCAGCCTCCAGCAGGGCACGCCTGTGCGGTGCATGAAAGAGCAAACCATCAGAAGGACCCAGTACTTGCATTTATCTCTGTACAAGTCTTAATGACAATTTGCAAAATTCCAACACAGCATATTCAGCTTATTCTAAGGCAACTTTCAAGTTAACTGCCCCTTAAATTAGTTAAGGTCTACCCCATTTTCTGACCTACTAACTCTGCTTAACCATGAATTTCTACATTTCTCAACAAAGTTAGAGAGGAAAAGGGGGCAGGATATCAAGAAAGGGTCAAAGGAGGTTTCTAAGCAAAGTATTTTCTGTAAGTAATGACCAGAATAGTGCTATTAAGTGCTATAGCAAATAAGTGGTAAATAACTGAATATTTTCTGTATCAGTCATTATTGCAGCGTTGTTTTTATAGGCCCATTATGTACATCTTACTGCCTTCTTAATTCATATTCAGAAGACTCAGGAGAAATAATGTTTTTTCTTATTATTGCCTCTTGGCTCATTAAAATCTATACTTCATAGAATGAAGGTACTTATCTCACCTGAGAGAGGCGAGACCATAAAAGCATCTAAAGAGTAAGGCTACAAAATGTTAACCATGAACAGCTTACAGAAGCATAAAAAAAATTATCTAATAAAGTTGATACCTGCAACTTGAAAACATCAATACATAATTTTGTGTTACTGAGCCACACTGCGCACTTGGCTTACACTAACATCAGTGAGATGAGTGCGCATACCTATAGTTGAATTTTATTTTGCTTATTTTAGTATGTAAATGAAAATAAAATATTGATAATAGTATATCTCAGATTTAAAGAAATATAAATCTCCTTTTGTTTATAAATCATTCATCCATTAAACAAGTATTTACTGTCACTTATTATGTTCTAACAAGTGGGAATACTTCAAAAAATACAATCCTGCTCTCTTGGGAGTTTACATTCTAGTGAGAAAAACAAATGTTTTTAAAACATTACTTCTGGGGTAGTAATAAATGCTTTAAGCTGTTAAAGTGAATGGAGACAACCTAGGACTGCAGCTTCACGGAGAGTAGAGAAACCTCTGTAAGGAGGAAACCTATGTACAGAGACCTGAATTCTTAATCCGTGAATTCTGTAGACACCTGATGGCTTGTGTGCACTGGGTGAATGGAGTAACAAGAGAGAAGGCTCCAAAACCAGGGCCAGACCATGGAGGGATGTACAAGCTGTGCTAAGAATTCCTGAAATCGGGATCTTCTGAGAGGTTTTGTAAAACAGGAACATGACTTCCTCAACTAGTCAAAAGAATTAATCTGGCTGTTACATAAAGACTAGTCTAGGGCAGGGCGCAAATCAAACACAGAGACCAGTATAGGATTATCGCCTTGCACTAGTCAAAAAGACAATGATGATTTATACCAGAGTGGTAGCGATGGATGAAGTGAGAAACGGCCTGGTTCAAGATATATTTTGAAGGTAGGGACAACAGAATTTGTTGATGTAGTGGTGATGAACCAGAGAAAAAGCAGAGTCACAGTTGACCCCAAGGGTTTTGATAACTCAAGGTAATTTTCAATTTTCTCAATTAGAGCTCTGACTAAGCCTAATTTTTCCTGTAAGCCTGGATCAAATCTGTTCACTCTGAATCTCCCATCTTAGAAGCCAAACAACCATGGAATTATTTATAGTCCCTACAAATTTTGAGGACACAGAGCACCTTTCTGTTAAGATTGTTCTTTCTAAGGGCACCTGCATGGCTTCACCAGTTGAGCATCTGACTTTGGCTCAGGTCACCATCTCATGGGTTCCTGAATTTGAGCCCCACATGGGGGGATCACTGCTGTCAGCACAGAGCCTGCTTCAGATCCTCTGTCCCCCTCTCTCGGCCCCTCCCCAACTTGCTCTCTCTCTCTCAAAATAAACATTAAAAAAGAAGAATTCTTCCTTCTAACTTTTATACCATCTCGAGAATAATTCACAACAACCAAACTAAGTATAAATGGAACAAACCTTCATCCTTTCATATTCTTTCTTTCCCATCTTCTTATTTCTCAAGACCCAGTAAGAAAAACAGCTACACAGTGAGGAAGCAGTGAGGGAAATCTCCAGTGATGGTTACTCTTTTTTTTTTTATGTTTTTAATTTATTTTTGAGAGACAGAGAGAGACAGCATGAGCAGGGGAGGGTCAGAGAGAGAGGGAGATACAGAATCTGAAGACAGGCTCCAGGCTCTGAGCTAGCTGTCAGCACAGAGCCTGACGCAGGGCTCGAACCCAAAACCGTGAGATCATGACCTGAGCCAAAGCCAGATGCTTAACTGACTGAGCCACCCAGGTGCCCCTCCAGTGATGGTTACTATTGAATGACTTTCCAGGCAACTAGGTTTACTAATCACTCTGTGCTCCAACACCACCACCACATGTCCCCCAATGTCACTAACTGGTGCTTTTACACACGTTTAAGATTACTCTGATACACAGACTGATGAGATTTAAAATAACCAACTGCCTTTTCACAAAACTTACTTTACACACACATACACACACACACTTAACACAAGATTTTTCAATAGCACAATAAAATATGATCAGTCAATCAATAAAAGACCCAGCATATCATATACTTTATTAAATAGACTGACTTTGCTTTCCTGTGTGGTCTTTCTATCTCTAGCCTTTGTCCTTTTAGAGAATAAAATTCTTATATAGCTAACATCTTTTTGTGAACACTTACTCTGTGTTAAGACACGTAGTAAGTACTGCCCTGGATAATCTCATTTATTTATCACAATAGTTCTCTAAGTGCTACCATTACCCCCATTTTGTAGATTAAACTCATGGCTGATCACATTACCAACCAAGAGTGACATGTCCCAGGACTGATGCTCATTCTCTTAACTACCATTACACTAAACACCTCTTAGTCCACTTAGGATAACCTTCCTAAAATACAAGTCAGATGATATCAGTTTCTGCTCAAATACCTACAAGTGCCTCCAAACACCTACAAAACAAGAGTCCAAACTCAGCAGGTTAGCCTTAACTTCATCTCCAACATCCTCACTGCCCACATTTTTGCTGGCCATTTTCCAAATATGTTCGATACTATTCCCCCTGTGTCTATTCTCACATTAATC
Source organism: Suricata suricatta (assembly GCF_006229205.1). Lineage (NCBI taxonomy): Eukaryota > Metazoa > Chordata > Mammalia > Carnivora > Herpestidae > Suricata > Suricata suricatta. The sequence continues at coordinate 85,047,168 of NC_043710.1, read as the reverse complement.
CATCAAATCATCCTCAAATCTGTGGAAACCAAGCCACCTCTCTAAATTCAACTCAAATGCCATGCTTCATGAAATTATTTTCCAAAAATCAAGACATACACACATAATTTTTTTTAATAATACATTTTGTCCACTTGGAGATCTCATAGCATTTTGTCATTTCTCAAGTAACTGTCATTTATTTCTATCTTGCTTGTACAATATTTCTATCTTATTTGTACAAATATTTTCTCTCACCTCTCAGACTATTCCAAGGGAGGGACTTTTTTTTGTAATCTTCATTTCCTACAAATTATCTGCACATAAAATGTTTTCAGAATTAAATCTGGGCATAAAAACTTACGTTTTTAAAGATGTGGGTCCTACTCACCAACTATACTTGTTGAGCACTGATTCCTATCTTAAAATTGGACTTTCAGCTAACCAAAACCCATCAAAGACTTAATCTGTTACTTAGCTCCCAGACTGTAAGTGCATTCCCCCCATTTACTGCTAACTATGGCTTGTCAACAAATCAAAATCTTCCCTACTAAAAAAGAAGTACGATACAGACAAAAATAATTGGACACCATTAAGTTCATGAAATATTCTCTACCTATCTAATTTTATGTTCTCTATTTTTCCATGTGTGAACAACACATTCTTGAAACTATAGGTATGCAATACAGTTTAAAGACATGAACTGTGCCGATAATGATCCAGTTTTTTATAATGCTAAATAACTTAATTTATAATATTAGTAAACTAACCTTGAAATACCACTTACATTCACTAAGTGCCATTAGAAGTAACCTTTTTTTAATGATATAACAGAAGAAAGGTTTTCTCATTATAATTTAAATGCCTCCTTTAAAAAGTGGCAAACATAGCTCTTCATGGAACCCTGAGGCCAACTATTTCCATCAAGTGTCACACTGCAGTCAAGCTCTCTTGGTCACTGCCCCCAAAAGTGAACCCCAGTCTTCTTAGTGCTCCTTTTCATTCCCCTCCCAACCCCCACAACATCTTCCCAGGGATCCCTCAGGAAACTTGCTCCCCTGTAAATAATTTCCTTACATTCTCAACCTCTGTGCAGAACACACTCCTACTCTGATGGAAAGGGTTCTTATTAGGCAAATTTCAGGTAAGTATGAAGCAATTTAGCAGAATAGCTATTACTGCATACTCTGTGGTCAGACTGCCTGGAATTCCATTTCCAATTCAAACATCACAAGCGATGTAAACTTAGGGAAGAAAACTAATCAAACCACTACTTGCCATTCCACAACATGGCCCCCAAATCTGCCGCCTCTGTAAATTTCTACTGAAACGATCATTCCATACATGTGCCATCCATCCTTCAGCAGGCCCATTCAAGTCATTTCCTTTCCTACAAGTTTTCCTTAGATCTTCAACAAATTCCACTGGTACCTAATTTACCCTTCTTACAGGATATTTATATTGCCTTAAGTATAGTTTTAAATGATAACCCTTAAGGACACAGTCTATATGATTCACCTCTGAATTTCCTGAGACACAACATATTTGTGAACCAAACAAGATATAAATAACCTATTTGGTTATATTAATTTCTTCTTTCCCTCTCCCAAGTCCCAAATGCTTGGGCATGAGATTTATATTTTCTTTTATGTTTTTTAGTCATTACAATCATGAGGAACCACTGCAATAAATCTTTCCCATCACTAATAAAAACTGAAAACACTTCAAAGTCTGCAAAACTCTATTTTGATCACTATCCCTAAAAGCAACATTTCGGCAGAGGAAGGAAAAAGGAATGATCCTGGAGAACTCTGGGAAGCCAAAAGAGAACACAATGCATAGCTCAAGTCAGCAATTAAGAATGATTTAAGGGGCACCTGGGTGGCTCAGCTGGTTGAACGTCTGACTTCAGCTCAGGTCATATCTCATGGTTCATGGGTTTGAGCCCTGCATTAGGCTCTGTGCTAACAGCTCAGAGCCTGGAGTCTGCTTCCGATTCTGTCTCTCTCTCTTTTTGCCTCTCTTGCATTTTGTCTCTCTCCCTTTCAAAAATAACTAAACATTTTTAAAAAATTTTTTAAGAATATAGATTTAAGAGTTAGATATTCCCAAGTTTGAATTCTGGCCCCACTATTTACCAAAACTGAGGCAAATTATTTAACTTCTCTACTTCTTTATTTCCTAAACCATCAAATGAAGATACTGGCACCTATGAGTTATAAGGAATAAATGAAATCATATATAAAAAACCGCAAGTGGGTACCTGGTACACAGTTTACATCAATAAATAAACACTAGAAAATTTTTTTTATTTTAATTCTAATTACACAGGTACACAGTAACTTGCATCTCATTAAAACTTCATTAGAGTTTCTTTTGTATAGGAAGGTAAGAAAAAATGAAATCTGCAGAAAGTATTAAGATAGTCAATCTTGATACTATACACTGAAAAAATAAACTGAATATTATACTGGATTTAGCAAAACTAGAGTCTATGTAACAAGCTCTTACAAAGAAATCCTTCAAAGTCATAGCACAATAATTTTGGCTGATTTATTCAACAAAAACAAAGCCCAGTAACCAACTAAATCCAAGGAACTACCTTTCTAGAAAAAGACAAAATAAAAAAAATAGTCATTAATGTCCAAAATCTGCTTGGGTTTCTGTTTCTTCTTCTCTTTGTCCTTCCCCTGCCTGGATGAGTGTGCTCCCTCTTGCTCTTTCTCTCTCTCTCAAAATAAATAAATAAACTTTAAATGAATTTAAATGATGCAGTATGATAGAACAAGTACTACCAGTAAAAGCATAATATTTAGAAATACAGTAGTAAATATTAAAGAGAAAAAAAACCAAAAGAGTAGAAATCGGTTGCTTCTATAGAGCAGGAAATGGATCCCAGATGGGAGTAAGTTAAAAGGATGAGACAGTATCAGGAAACTGCTGTTTTTCTTTAAAAGTCTCATGGTGGTTTGGCTTTTTTAAATGGTGTTCATGATTTGGTTAATAAAAGTACAAAGTAATTGTAAAATAAATTTCATTATTTAATTGTGTTACAGCAGGACCAGGGCTGGGTGAGCAAGCAAAACACCTATGATGTAAAATTTTAGGAGGCATCACTCTCAGCGTCAAGAACTTGCACATACTTGCTGGACTCCAAGAGTGAGTACCTCCTTCCTAGCCTGTCCAGTACTAGCATTTTAAGAACTCAAATGTTATAAACAAATAGTTGCGGGAACTGAGGCTGTTACAATTAGTCACTGTATAAAATAAAATACATTGTGCAATACAGAATAGATTTCTGCAATTATTTCTAACTATCTACAAATACGTAGAAAGAAAAATCTAGAATGATTTTCCTGAATTTTAATGATAGTTGTAACTGGGTAGTAAGATTTTTCTAGATAGTGAGATTTTGGATATACCCTCTGTATCACTAGATTTTTCTTTCAACAGGCATATGTAATTGTTTTTAATAAAATAAAGTGATTATTTTATCCTTTTAAAATAAAAAAAAAGTTCAGGGGCATCTGAGTGGCACAATCGCTTAAGCATCCAACTCTTGATCTAGACTGTGGTCATGATCTCATGGTTTGTTGAGTTGGAGCCCCGTGTCAAACTGTGAGCTTAGTGTAAAATCTGCTTGGGTTTCTGTCTCTTCTTCTCTCTGTCCCTCCCCTGCCTGGATGAGTGTGCTCCCTCTTGCTCTTTCTCTCTCTCTCAAAATAAGTAAATAAACTTTAAAAACATAAAATAAGTTCAGCTCCCATCCACCCTCACTAATGGCATGCGCACGAGTGCACACTTTCTCCCATGACAACTTAATTTACTTTAGGCTTCACCTGCCATATCTGTGGATATGACTTACAAATCTGTATTTTTAACATCTCTAGCCACCCCTAGATCCCGACTCTCCCAAGTCCCAACCCCTCACTGCCAACTGCCTCCAAAAGAGCAAGTGAATGTTTAACTAGCAACTCAAAATAAGTCAAGTAAAACCATCATCTGTCCACATACACTAGCTCACCCTCTCTTCTCCCAACGTGCCTTAGCGGTAAGCGCAGTTAAAGTCCCCTAGTCATTCAGGTTTAAAATCTAACAGTCATCTGTAACTTCTACCTCTCCCTTATCCCATACAGAAAATTATCAAGACTGCTGTCCCACCTCTGTATTTGATATCTAATCTACCTTTCATTCCTACAAACACATACCAGTTCAATCTTCATGATCTATGATCTGAAATACCAGTTAACAATTATAGTTCAAGTAAATATGATACAGTTTACTATCCTTGATACAAAGCGTAAAATATGTCAGAGACTAAGTGAGCAATAAATGTTTTTTGAGTGAATGGGAGAAAAAAAAACCGCTAGTCTTCCCATTTCCCTACTTCCACTTCTCCTACATCTACCAAATCATTTTGCAGTTACCTAATCTTCCCAAAACATAGAGCTCTTATCAGATCATAAAAGCCATCATTTACCAATGTTATGTAAATAAGATAGAAACTCCTCAGTTTGCCATTCAAATCATTCCAACATGGGGACTCATCTTCCCTCAAAGCCTGGAGCCTACTTTGGATTCTGTGTCTCCCTCCCTCTCTGCCCCTCCCTCTCTCTCCCTTAAAAATAAATAAAACATTTAAAATATTTAATTATTTATAATATATTTATAAATATATATTATGATCACCACCAAATTAATTTTAAGTTCCTTGAAACAAAAACCACAACTTTTATTTGCTTATCTCATATTGTATCTAACAAAATGCCTGGCACAATTACATAAAAGTCCCCAGGAAATGAGACATCTGTGCATCAATAATAATAAAATACAAACCGTAGCAGCAGCAGCCAAATTTTAGTAATATATAGAGGCCAGATACTTCTCTAAGCTATATACATATATAATTTCACTTATTCCTCATAAAAACATGAGGAAGATACTATCATTATCTCCATTTTACTGAAAAGAAAACTGAGGCAGAGATAATTAAGATTTAACACCATAGTATACTCTTCAACTGTACAGGTAATTCTGCAATTACTATCTTTCTATATATAGCTAGCTCCTAATTTCAGACTACTTCATTAGACTCTTCAAGTTATAACACTGAGTCACATAGTATAGATATTTAGATGTTTCTCATACTTTTAAAATGTTTTTCTAGGGCCACCTGGGTACCTTGGTCGGTTAAGTGTATAACTCTTGGTTTCAGCTCTGGTCATGACCTTATGGTTTGGGAATTCAAGCCCCACATCAGACTCTGTGCTAACAGCATGAAGCCTGCTTGGGACTCTCTCACTCCCTCTCTCTCTGACCCTCTCTCACTCTCAAAAAAAATTAATAACCTTAAAATGTTTTTATAAAAGGATTAACCATTTTATAAAGCCACCAACAATGTATAAGGGCAACAATTTTACTGCTACTTGTCAGCCTAGCAAATCACCATGATTTTCCTATTTTCCTGGTTCAAGTAGGCAAATAATCATATGCATAACTCTTGACCTTACATAACTGCACTTTTTAAAAATAAATTTATTTATTTAAGTAATCTCTATACCCAACATGGGGCTCAGACTCACAACCCTAAGACGAAGAGCCACACGTTCCATTGGCTAAGCTAGCCAGGGGCCCCTTAAATAATTAAACTCCTAAATAATGTTTACAACCAGTGTTTTGGGGTGGTTACTGCTAATGTCATAAATGATGTTTTAAGAGACACTATGCCTGAATAATTTGATGGGAGTTACTTTATAATATTTACATAGATAAATCAAGCACTTAACTCTACTCAAAATTCTCTTAACCTCTGACAATATCCCTTTCATTCATTTATTCAACAAACCTTTATTGACAGCCACCAGGATCAGGTACTATACTAATCCCTGGATATAAATCAGTACAATCCCTGCCTTCAAAGGGATCACAATTTTTTAAATGTCAGAGTCAATGTAAGCTTTGGTGACTTGGTTCATATATCACAAACTGACTTAAAGAGGGGTCACTCTGAAGTCAGTTTTAGTACTGATTCCAACTGTAAGTGGTTAAATTTCCACACACAGAAACACCCAAATGTGGCAGAACTAAAGAAGGGTCAAAGAAGTTCAACTAAAATGTCATCAAATAAAAAAGTCCAAAAATAAGTCTTCAGTTAGAAAAAGTAATGGCTGGAACAAAACAATCTATAAAAGCATGGATGGTACACAGATGTGAGTTCAACAAATCTAAAACCATCAAATTAGTAGGATCTTTGTTGATGAATAAGATAAATAGGAAAAAGGTGTATCTTCTATTTCCTATGGTATAAAATTAGATTATGAAAGCCAATACCTCAAATCCAATAAATAGAGGTATAACATGAACCCAAAGGTTCTGAGGAGAAATTGACACAAAGCTGTAAGTCAATCACTGCTCAAAGAAACAGGGCAATATTTAACTTTTAAAGTACTATCAGAGATGAAAGCTATGCTCTCCCATAGCAGAACTATTTTTAACTGTAAATCACTAGTGGCAATCAAACACTGAGATTAAACCTTTGGTCTGATCCATTCTAGCAATTTCTAATTCAACCCTCTGGCCCTACAGGCATTTCAAACTAATTTTTCAGGGTAATCAATCATAACAGTGGAACGAATTTTTAAAGGGACCTATCCTTTGCTGTTCTCTTCTCAAACTCATCTCTACCAACACCATGCTACTAAAATGAGATTTTATAAGAAAATATATATCATAACATCAATGTTTGGATTTGGAACTTGATAATGGCCAACTTCCTTTCAGCTCAAAGGGAGCATTTCTCCCACTAAGTGTCCTGTTTGTTTTCTTTCCCAAGTCTACCTTCTACTGGAAATACACTGATATGCTAGGGCTGATTCTTATTCATCATCCCCCTACAGAACCACCAGTGCTTTGCATCTAGCAAATAGTTAAAAACAGCAATAAAATGCTTAGTCCACAAAATCTCAGACGTGACTAAAAAATTATCACATTCCCATGTAAACAATCCATGCTAGAGACCTAGATTTTTGTATATTAAAAATGCAAATGATCATAGGATCACCCTTCCTTTCTTGGGGCATAAGATTGGCAGAACTCTGTCTGCTCTCTCTTCTACTGCAGACCAAAGGAAGGAGGGTTCCGGTTCAAGATGATGATGTGAGAAGATCCTGAACTTATCTCCCACAAACACACAATCTACAGCTACATATGGAACAATATCCTCCTTAAAAAAAAAAAAAAAAAAAAGCCAACTAAAGTCTGGCTCAGTGATGACTACAGATCAAGCAATTGAGAAGAAAACCATATCAAAGCAGGTAAGAGAAGCTGAGACACAATCTCACCAAAAACCCCACCTCTAGAGCTGTGACCCATAGCCAACAGGAATGAAGAGTTCAAACTCCATATGAGATACCCCAAGTTTTTAGAGTTGCACCTGACAAGCCAGTAAAACAACTGATTTTGAAAACCAACAAAGCCCAAATCCCGAGACCCATAAGACAACAGGGATCTGAAAACTGTTCTTGAAGAGCTCGTAGGTGTAGACTCATCCACCCCATGGTCCAGCTCAGAGGCAGCCAATCTTGTCCTAAATGAAAGTGAAGGAGGCTCACGTGCTTGTATTAAAAGCTCAGCCTAAGGAGCCAGTATCTAATTACACACACATATAGAAGCTCTCTAGGGATCGAGACCAGTGGGTGCCAATTTCACACTCACCCTTTATCACAGTCCATAACACAAGTACCTAAGGAAAGGAGCTTTTACATGCATCTGGTGCCCTGATTTTTGTGGCTGCTCCCCAGGGGATGCTTCTCCATCACCCAGCTCTAGAGACCAGGGGGGCCTTTAATAATCAGTATTCCCCCAAAAGAAGTGCATACACCTGTCTAGCACTCTGATCTTTGTGAATGCTCTACATTGCTAGTTCTGGCAAAAAGTGGAGCTTATGCTCAAGAATCCCACAGTACAGGGGCACCTGGGTGGCTCAGTCCGTGGAGCATCCAACTTCAGCTCAGGTCATGATCTCGCAGTCCATGAGTTTGAGCCCTGTGTTGGGCTCTCTTCTGACAGCTCAGAGCTTTGAGTCTGCTACAGATGCTGTGTCTCCCTCTTTCTCTGCCTTCACTTTCTGTCTCTCTCTCAAAAAAGAAATAAATAGGGGTGCCTGGGTGGCTCAATCGGGTAAGGATCCAACTTTGACTCAGGTCATGATCTCACGGTTTGTGGGTTTAAGCCTCGCGTTGGGCTCTGTGCTGACAGCCAGCTCAGAGCCTGGAGCCTGTCTTCAGATCCTGTGACTCCTTCTCTCTCTGACCCTGCCCCCTCCGTGCACGCTGCTTCTCTCTCTCTCTCTCTCTCTCTCTCTCTCTCTCTCTCTCTCTCTCTCAAAAATAAATAAAAACATTAAAAAATAATTTTAAAAAAGAAAACATTAAAGAGAGAGTCAGTCCCACAGGACTATAACTAGCAGAGCTGGGTTTTTTGTTTGTTTATTTTTGAAAGAGACATGAGCAGGGAAGGAGTAAAGAGAGAAGGAAACAGAGGATCCAAAGCAGGCTCTGTGCTGACAGCCGAGAGCCCAACGCAGGACTCAACTCGAAATCATGAACCATGAGATTATAACCTGAGCTGAAGTCAAACACTTAACCAACTAAGCCACCCAACTGCCTCCCAACACAGTTCTTAAACAGCTACCACCCCAAGGGCACAGCAAGAAGCAACAAACTGGAGCTCTTTCTGAGGAGGCCTAGCTAATTATCATGACCATGGCCCAGAGGATAGGCTTCTAATTAAACACATATCTAGGGGCTTTCCGTAATCCTTTCCAGAGACCTTGGAAGGAGGGTACTATCTTCACATTCACCCTCTACCATGTTCCAGAGCTCCAATGTCTCCTGAAAGGGAGTTACACCTGTGCTTCATACCCAGTTTTTACAGCTGATGCCCAAGGTACACGTCCCTTAATCACTTGGCTATAGTGCCCAGATGGGCATGCATTCCTGGATCCCACAGGACTGTGGCAATTGGATGGGTGAAAAAGAAAAAGACATAAAGGGTCTCCAAAATGAAAAAGGAAGAAGCAAAAATCACTATTTGCAAATGGCATAATACTATATACAGAAAATCCTAAAAATGCCATTAAAAACCTGTGAGAACTAATAAATTAATTCGGTCAAACTGCAGGATACAACATCAACACTCAACTGCTACATTTCTTTACACTAATAATGAACTATCAGAAAAATAAATTCTATCAAAAAATATTATATACCTAGGAAAAAATTTAACCAAGGAGCTGAAAGACTCAGATATTGAAAACTAGACGATATTAATGAAAGAAATTAAGAAGACATAACAAGCGAATGGAAAGATATTCTAAGTTCATGGATCATAAGAATTAATACTGTCCATACTACTAAAAGCAATATATAGATTCAATGTAATTCCTATTAAGATTTCACTGGCATTCTTCAAAAGACTCCAAACAGGCAAAGCAATCTTGAAAAAGAAAAGCAAAGCTGGAGGCATCACACTTCCTGATTTCTAACTATATTACAAAATAATCGTGATTAAAATGGACACATAGATCTATGGAGCAGAATAGAGAGCCCAGAAATATATCCATGCATATCTGGGGAATTAATTCACAGCAAAGGTGCCAAGGATATACAATGGAGAAATGACAGCCTCTTCAATAATTGGAAAAATGTAATATCCATATGCAAAAAAATGAAAAAGGACCACTTCTTTCACCATTCACAAAAATTAACTCAAAATGGATTAGAAACTTGAATGTGAGACCTCAAACCATAAAACTCCTAGAAGCAAACACAGGCAGCAAGCTCCCTGACAAAGGTCCTGGTGATAATTTTTTGAATCTGACATCAAAAATAGCAAAGGCAAAAATAAACAAGTGGGACTAAATCAAACTAAAAATTCACTTCTACACAGCAAAGAAAACCATCAACAAAATGAAAAGGCAACCTACGGAATGGGAGAAAATAATTAAAAAACAAGTATCTTATTGATAAAAGGATAAAACCCAAAATATACAAAGAACTAATACAACTCAACAGCAAAAAAAAACAATCCAATTTAAAAATGGACCGAGGACTGAACAGTTTTCCAAAGACATACAGATATCCAACAGGTACGTGAAAAGATGCTCAATATCATTATTCATCGGAAAGATGCAAATCAAAACGACAATGAGATATCACTTCATATCTGTTAGAACAGCTATTTTCAAAAAGACAAGAAATAACAAGTGTTGGTAAGGATGTAGAGAAAGGGAATCCTTGTATACTATTGGTGGGAATGTAAATTGGTGCAGTCACTATGAAAAACAGTATGGAGATTCCTCCAAAAATTAAAAATTGAGGTGGGCCCGGGTGGCTCAGTCAGTTGAGCATCTGACCCCTGATTTTGGCTCAGGTCATGATCCCAAGATCATGAGGTCAAGCCCACATGAAGTTAAGCCCCTGCCTAAGATTCTCTCTCTCCTTCTGCCCTCCCCCCTCACTAAAATGCGTACACACTCTCTGAAATTTAAAAAAAAATTTTTTTAATTAAAAATTGAAATACCACATGACTTGGTAATTCCACTTCTAGATAGTTACCCACAAAAATAAAAACACTAATTCAAAATGATATAAACACCTCCATATTTGTTGTAGCACTATTTACAATCACTAAGATCTGGACATAATCTAAGTGTCCACTGATGGATGAATGCATAAAAAAAATTGTGCTAAACAATTTCCATAAAAAAGAATTTAATCCTGCCATTTGTGACAACATGGATGGACCTTGAGGGCATTATGCTAAGTGAAATAAGTCAGACAGAGAAAGGTAAACACTGTATGATCTGTCTTATATTTTACAAAAGAAAAAAATAGATACATAGAACAAATTGATTGCAAGAGGAAAGGGCTAAGAGGTGAAGGGTTTGTTTCTGTTTTGCTTTTATATTTAAATAAAAAAATCTTATTTAAATGATGTGCAGACCTAGTTCTATTCATCATTCAAAGCTGGGTATCAGGCAAGTTGCCAGCAGTCATAAAATTTTAAACTAATTAATCAAATTATTCATAGGTTTATCTTCACATCCATTCACTCTTCCGGTTTGAGGACTTCAAAGTAATGAGACTTTTTTAAAAACTTTAAAGAGACCTCACAAACAACATAAAGGAGGAGAAAAATACAACTATTCTGATAATATTTCCTCCAGAAGAAAAATGTATCAAATTTAACTGACCTGCTTCAAAAATATTTATCTATAAAATCAATTCATTTCATCTTCCAGGTCTACATAAAGGAAAGAAAAAGACTTTCTTTTACAACATACAAAAGGTATGATATAGCAATCCATCTATCTTTAAAGGTCATTTTTTTAAATGTCTATTTATTTATTAAGGTGAGGAGGGGCAGAGAGAGAGAGAGAGAGACAGAATCCCAGGCAGGCTCTGCAGAGCCCAATGCTCCCAGCACAGAGGCCAACGTGAGACTCAACCCCATGAAACGTGAGATCATGACCTGAGCTAAAATCCGGATTGGGACACTCAACAGACTTAGCCACCCAGGTGCCCCTTAAAGGTCATTTTTAACACATTAAAACGCCGTAAAATGTCTAAGTGTAGCCTTTAAAATGCTATATACACTGCAAAATGTCTAAGTATAGCTTTAAAAATGCGTTCAGAAAAATAAAAACTTTTGCAAGAGCAAAACAGAAAGAAAATTACATTTTTAAAGTACTTCCTATGAATAACTTAGAAAACTAAAAGTATTTGTGGGAAGGAAATGCAAAGGACTAGTTCCTCTGTGGCTCCTAAAATTAAACTGAGTCAATGGACATTTCCTTTTAATCATGTATTCTATCTTCACTTTCATATCATAAATATATTTAATAAAAGTCAAATGAAGAAACCAAGCATCCTCCTTCAAAATTATTTACATCCAATCTGACCAAGTCATAGAATCCAACTGAAAGGAAACCCTGAAAGCTTATCTCAGCCAGCCTATCTAACCATGCAGGAAAACCTATTTTCTTCTGGAGTCTGTGTAAGCCTAACATCCCGTAATATGTGCCTCACAGTATTTTACACCAAGAATGACTTCTTGGGATGAGATTCAAAGAGCACTTTTATTTATGTCTTGGCTCTCATTATTTTGATTACAGTATCATTTGAAAATTTTTTAATTTATCTCTAACCAAAATCTAATTAATCATTCTACTGAGGTGCCTGGCTGGCTCAGTCAGTAGAACATGCAACTCTTGATCTCAGGGCCTGAGTTCAAGCCCATGTTGGGTATAGAAATTATTTCTTAAAAAAGAAAAAGAAAGAAATCATCCTACTGCGCTCCACTAATACCTCAACAACTCCTATATAAAACTTCACTATAAATGGTATTCTACACCTAAATCACCCCTTATGCCTTTTTATGTAGGCTAACCAGAATATTTATTGTTCCTTTTGCTGTGTAGTTGTTTGTACTCTGTGCAGATTAAATCAATTGCTAAAGTTCATAGCACAGTACATGGAATGAGAGTCTTCAAAATATTGTTATCACTATTACTCGTTTCTCCACATACTTCCAAAAACCTGGCTGAATTTTCCCTCCTTTTCTTGTGTCTCTGCCCCCAAGCCCTCTCCCAAACAATAGCACCGATGACTTATGCTATACCTAACTATCATCCAATGGTTTTTTCTACTCTATCTTGGCTTAGCCATACCCTCCTGTACTGTTTTACTGTGTACCTACTATGTACCAGGAACTGTGCAACACACAGTATAGTGAGGAAAGGTGCCATGGTCTCTGCCCTCCTGGAGCCTGGAATCTACTTCTTCTCTCACATGGCCATTTAGTAAAACAAAAGAAAAGGGTAACACAATACCACTCAGATTAGCTCTTACAACAAATGATGTAGTGCAAGGATGACCATAATATACTGAATTAAATAAAGACATTAAAAGGACACAGTCAAAAGAAAAACACTAAAAACAAAACAAAATTTTCTAGCTGACCTGTGATGAGTCAAGGAACTATATGGCAAGTTAAAAATATAAAGACACTGTTAAGACACACACAAAAACAAACACTGACCACTGATCAATCTACAAGCTAGAGTATAAGGTTTCCCTGAGAGGACAGTATATTCCAGGACATTTCTGGCTTTTTAGGAAAAAAAAAGTCACATGAAAGAAAATATATATATCAGAATGGAAATTAACTCGAAGGATGGATTCTAAAGAATTTCACATATTTATAAAAAGCAATGAATTGGCATTCATATTGATTTTTTTTATTACTAGTAGATAGATACTCAAAAAAAGAGGTACTCATAGCCAGATCATGACTGCAGACTACTAGCTGAAACCCTGCTGCTGACTCAGAGTCATACAACCAAAGTGGTTTTCCAAAGCATGCTCATTTTCCACCACATGAAAATCTACCCCAAACTGGTTTTCAATACGTGGCAATTGAAGGGCTCCAATTCAAGAGAAAGACTGTAAGAAGAAATGTAGCCATAAATGATACCAAATTTATTCATTTGAGAAATGTGACTAAAAAAGGAAATAGAATAGAAACACTTGATATCCACCAAACTTCTGAGCCCTTTTTAAAAAAATGCTTCTTTTTATGAAAACATCTAGAGGCAGTAATACTAGAGGCAGCCATGTTGGCACTTCTGAAGGCCAATGTGTACCTAGGACCAGATCCCTGATTTTCCACTTCACTAGCAGTTTAATTTCAATCAGTTTTCCTCTTTCGAGCCTGTGATACCTCCTCCGCAAAAGAGGACATGAACAAATGTTTGTATTTCAACTGTACTTCTAATAAAACGTGTAAGAATATAATTGTTAACTGTTTTACGAATTTTATGTTGGCATCTATTTTCCCTAATTATCTCATGCCACTGAAATACATCCTCTGAAATTAATGAAGATATCTCATTTTACATATTGAATTACTACTAGAAGACTTTCATTATCCTGAAATCCTGAATACCTTTATTTCTTAATACTGATACCAAGGATGAATAAAAACGATTTATCGACAACACAGCTTTAAAAAACTAATTGGGTTGAACCTGTGGGGAATTCTATAAACTGTACCAAGAAAACCATGTTATTGCTGACTAACAACTAGTACATACAGAACACTGAGGCTCCATGCCTGCCTCTTCTTACCATCAGAAGTGAAATACATACCTCTTTGTGCTGCTGCAATGAATATTCACTTTCTATCCTGTAGCAGAGTTATTTCTAAAACTATCATGTGTTATAAGCTCTTCAACTGTCCAATTCTTGGATACAATTGTGTTTTTGCTTCTTTATGGTATTTTTCTATTGTTTTTAAGAGTTTAAACCATTATGTCATTAACCGGTGTATGCACCAAATGTGTGCCAGACACTGTAAAACTACACTACACAGGTTATATCTCATTTAATCTTCAAAAATAATCCTGTGATTGGGCGCCTACGTGGCTCAGTCAGTTGAGGATCCAACTTTGGCTCAGGTCATGATATCACGGTTCGTGAGTTCCAGCCCCAGTCGGGCTCTCTGCTGACAGCTCAGAGCCTGAAACCTGCTTCAGATTCTGTCTTCATCTCTCTCTGCTCCTCCCTCACTCATGCTCTCTCTCTCTCAAAAAAAATAAACATTTAAAAATAATAATAATAATAATCCTGTGAGAAAAATAAAGCATACTTCCTCACGCCCCCATCCCTGCCAAGGTCAGAGACCTAGTCATCGGCAGAGCCAGGATCTGAATCAAGGCAATTTTTACTCCATAGACTATGTTGCTATTAACAGTGATTTCAGCTTCTTAAAAAAAAAAAAAAAAAACTTTTTCTGATTAATAAAATCCCTGCTCGTTGCCAAGATTCTGAGAAGTACAGAAAAATGCAAGAAAAGTTAAGAACTGTATGAACTACCTTCCAGAGATAATCATTACTTATATCTTAGCGAATGTGTTCTCTTTATAGTATTGAACCTTAAATTTTAGGGTTTTTTTTAAATTTTTTACTTTAAATTACAAATTAACATACAAATATACTCTCATTGTTAAAATCCAAGTAGAAGTCAAAGTATGTCTTTTCCTATCTCCAACTACAGTCACTGCTCTTAATAATTTGATGAACCAGAGTTTTTCTATGCCTAGACATGTCTATATATGAATATATATGATTCGTGTAGTGCATTTTTATAAACATCTTGCTTTTTTCTGTGTGTGTGTGCATTACTCTACAATTGCTTTTTGGCATTTAATGATCTTTCATGTCTGTATATAAAGGTCTGACTCATGTTTTGGTTTTGTTCTTTTTTAAAGTTTATTTACTTATTTTGAGAGAGACAGACACAGCATGAGTGGGGAAGTGGCATAGAGAGTAGGAGAAAGAGAATTCCAAGCAGCTCTACACTGTTAACATGGAGTCCAATGCAGGGCTCAAACCCACGAAACTGTGAGATCATGACCTGAGCTGAAACCGAGAGTCAGACGCTTAACCAACTGAGCCACCCAGGCACTCCTGACTCATGTTTTTAATTGCTATTATTTGATAGAGCTCAACTTCTTACAGAATTTTTTATAACTCTCACTTTTATATCATGATTTTCCCTTGCTATTAAATAATCTTCAGAAATAAACTTTATAAACAGGTAACATTCCTCTATACGGATATATCATAATGAACTATTTCTTTTGTTGGACATTGTGATTTCCCAAATTTTCACCATTAGACACAATACTACACTGAATATCTTCAGTTAAATCTTTCTACCCCGCAGAAAACATACTACTTAACATTCCAACAGCAGTGTATGAATTCTATTACATTACTTTTGCCTTTTTAAAGAGTTACTTATTCAAGAAACAGATGTTAAGTCATACTAAATGTTAAAATCTAACCTCACATTTGGCTTACATCCAAATATACATTATTATTTAAACTAGCAAGTTGTGATTTCTTAGATATTGGTAAAGAGAATTCTACAACAGTAGACAAGAAAGTAAATTGATCCTATCTTGATGAGGCACCACTAAGTAACTCCAAAGCTGATGGTGATAAGATAATTAAGTTAGCAAAGACCCCAATACTTTTATCTGGTTAACAGACTCCTTTTCTCAAGCATCTCTCCCTTAATGAAATATGATGTGCCCCAACAGTCCTGACTGTCGAATACAATTCTGTTAAATGAGTCATTTTTCCATCAGCCTACATCACAAAGTCTTGGAACAGTTTCACAAAGAAGAAAATGTGCCTCTGAATGTAAAAACCACATGGCATAAAACAGTAAACTTTTAAGAATAAGTGGAATATATGAACACATGAAAATATATTCATGAAAGGACAGATAATGGCTTCTACTTTGCTTAAGTTCAATGTTTAAGTGCAACCGCATTTAAAAATTATGTTACATATTTGAAATATGTCTAGTAATCTTATTGAAACAGATCTATAATACATGAATGCCTTATATTTGTACCTAAAGTATTATCTAAGAAGTAGAGTAGAAAATATTGAAGGCTTAAGACAACAACAAAGAATGTGGTGCCTGGCTGGCTCCATTGGTAGAGCGTATGGACTCTTGATCTCAGGGTCGTGAGTTCAGCCCCATGTTTGGTGTGGAGCCTACTTAAAAAAAAAAAAAAAAAAAGGCAACAAAGGAACTTTAGTACAAACATGCCAGTGTGATTACACACCTCACCCTTGTATTGTCACCATCACAGAAAAAAAGGGGAACAATTTATAGTATAGAAGCAATGCTAAATTAAGTTACTTTACATCTACAGTATATTTTTACCATCTCTAACACCTTTACCATCCCTGAACACTAATCACTCTCTTTTGACCTTAAAAGTTTTACTCTCAGCCACAGCCATATCTAGTCATTGATTATCAATGGAGTAAAGCAAAAAATTCCACTAGGATCTGTCAAAAACCTGGCTAAGCAGCAACAATGGTCAGCTAAGGAGCAGATGGTACACCTGTACTAACTATACTGTTTTCAGGATGCTGCCTATGCTAATATACTGCTTTTGATTAACAGTTTAACTGGGAATTTCTGTCCTCAACAAAATATTCCAACTCACCAAAGACATATACTGAATTGAGCAAAATACTGATCACCATTACAAACTAGTTACTTCTTGTTTGGTTGGTTTTTTAGTTATTTAGTTACTTCTATTAAACAAAAACACAGTAGAGAAAGTCAAATACTCCAGAAAAGTGTTTGTAAGAACAAGTCATTAGAGGCATATCAGATAAAGGTCTAGTATCCAAAATCTACAAGGAACTCACCAAACTCCATAACCGAAAAATGAATAATCCAGTGAAGAAATGGGCAGAAGACTTGAACAGACACTCCTCCAAAGAGGACATCCAGATGGCCAAAGGCACATGAAACGATGCCCAGCGTCACTCAGCATTGGGGAAATACAAATCAAAACCACACTGAGATACCACCTCACGCCAGTCAGAGTGGCTATAATGAACAAATAAAGAGACTATAGAGGCTGGCGAGGCTGTGGAGAGACAGGCACCTTCCTACACTGTTGGTGGGAATGTAAACTGGTACAGCTGCTCTGGGAAACAGTGTGGAGGGTCCTCAAAAAACTATCAGTGGAACTCCCCCATGACCCAGCAATAGCACTGCCAGGGATCTACCCAAGGGACACAGAAGTGTTGATGCATAGGGGCACATGTACTCCAATGTTCATAGTGGTACTTTCAACAATAGCCAAATCATGGAAAGAATCTAAACGTCCATCAACTGATGAACGGATCAAGAAGATGTGGATATACACAATGGAGTACTACATGGCAATAAGAAAGAATGAAATCTGGCCATTTGTAGCAAAATGGATGGACCCAGAGGGAGTCATGCTAAGTGAAATAAGTCAGGCAGAGAAAGACAGATACCATATGTTTGCACTCATAGGTCTAACAGGAGAAACTTAATAGGAGACCATGGGAAGGGAAAAGGGATAGGGAGAGGGAGTGAGGCAAATCATGAGAGACTTTTGAATGCTGAGAACAAACTGAGGGCTGAAAAGGGAGGGGGGTAGGGGAAAGGGGATGATGGTCATGAAGAGGGGCACTTGTGGGGAAGAGCACTGGGTGTTATATGGAAACCAACTTGGTAATAAACTATTTAAATTTTAAAAAAAAGAACAAGTCGTTAGACATAAATGGCAGAACAGGCCTTTCAAATTCAACTGTGTAAGAGAAACAAGATTCAAGTGCATCTGTATTTGAATTAAAGCAAAAATACACCACCATAAAGGAGTATGACTGACTCTGCCAGCATGCCTCGAGGTAAATGGCTATTAGATTTTAAAGAACTCCAATCTTTCTTAGAGGCTGGCTCCTTGAGGTAACAACGCTGCCATGGTTTAATACATTAGAGCCTTTGTAAATGCTACTCGCTCTACTGGCCATGCTTTAGCCTCTCTCTAGGCCAAACTCTAATCTCAACCAGGAAATATCACCTGGGGAAGCTGAAGTTCCACATGAGCACCTCAGTAAAATTATTCTGGTTTTAAAATGGAGGAAGAATGGACGAGCCTGCGTGCCTCAGTCAGTTAAGCATCTTGACTCCTGATTTCAGCTCAGGTCATGATGCTCAGGTTCATGAGACAGAGAACCACATCGAGCTCTGTGCTACTAGCACAGCCTGCTTGGGATTCGTTCTCATTCATTCTCTAAATAAATAAATAAACTTAAAAAATAAAATGGGGGAAGAATGAACTAGAATGTAAAAGTTTTAAGAGAATAAGCAGGCTGCTGCAATAACTGAAAAAGGAAGCATCTATCAGAACTAGAGTAGTAGCAATGAAGATGGACAGAGGCAGAAAATTTTGACATTGGTTAAAAGGTATAAATGTAGGGATGCCTCAGTCAGTTAACTGTCGGCCTTTAATTGCGGTTTAGGTCATGATCTCATGGTTGTGAGATCAAGCTCTGCCTTGGGCTCTGGGGAGCCTGCTTGGGATTCTCTATCTCCTACTTTCTCTCCCCATCCCCGCTCACTCTCAAAATAAACAAACTTAAAATTAAATAAAAAGTAGGGGTCGCCTGGGTGGCTCAGCCAGTTAAGTATCTGACTCTTGATTTCGGCTCAGGTTATGCTCTTACAGTTTTGTGAGTTGGAGCCCCACATCAGGTTCTGCACTGATAGCGTGGAGCCTGCTTGAGATTCTCCCCCTATCTCTGCCCCTCCCCTGCTTGCACTCTCTACCTTTCTCAAAAAAAAAATAAATAAGAAACTTTTTAAAAAACTTTAAAAAATAGTAAAACTTCTTTTAAAATAATAAAATAAAAGGTATAAAAGTAGAACTATATAGATAAAATAAGCCCAGGTAGGCTTTACAGAAGGGATTGGAAAGTCAGAGAATAAGTTAAGAAGGTAAAGGGAAGATCCGGCAAGTTAGCAGCAACAGGAACAAAGAGAACAAGCACAGGATGGGGCACCAAACCCACCTAACCCTTCTACTCCTAGGGAGTAATGCCTAGGGAGTAATCACCTCCCTCTCCCTGTTCATTACCTTGCTTTGCTTTTTTTTTTTTTAATAGTTTATTGTCAGATTTGTTTCCATACAACACCCAGTGCTCTTCCCACAAGTGCCCTCCTCCATTACCATCACCTCTTTTCCCTCCCTCCCCCTTCCCCTTCAACCCTCAGTTCGTTTTTAGTATTCAATAGTCTCTCAGGTTTTGTATCCCTCTCTCTCCCCAACTTTCTTTCCCTCTTCCCCTCCCCCAGGTCCTCCATTAGGTTTTCTCCTGTTCTCCTGTTAGACTTGTAAGTGCAAACATATGGTATCTGTCCTTCTCTGCCTGACTGATTTCGCTTAGCATGACACCCTCGAGGTCCATCCACTTTGCTACAAATGGCCAGATTTCATTCTTTCTCATTGCCATGTAATACTCCCTTGTATATATAAACCACATCTTTTTGATCCACTCATCAGGTGATGGACATTTAGGCTCTTTCCATGTTTTGGCTATTGTTGACAGCTTTGCTTCTTAAACAAGAACATACTGATGTAAGTAAACAGATCCCATCTACTCTGGACATACTCTGTGTTACCAAATACAGCCATAGTTTATGGGTAGGAAGGTATACATATTCTCGTTATTTTCCAATCCAAGCAAGTAAAAAGACGGCTAGATGAGGAAACATGCAGTGTACATTCATTCTGGATGCTTATTACCACAAGCACTCAAAAATAGAGGCATGATATTTTCAGATAGAATATGCTCCACGCAGAGTACAAAAGACTAAATCTAACCAGGTTACATGCTATTAACTAATTAGTTGGGGAAAAACAGCCCACAATACACAAAAATCTGACACTAACACATTGCCCTAGAAGTTTTACGCTTAACAGGAATAGAAACCCTGAATCCTTGAAGGGCAATCAAAAATTATTTACTCACAGAAACAGAGAGTGGATTAGTGGTTGCCAGGGACTGGAGAGTGGGGGAGAGAGAGATATTAGTCAAAGGGTACAAATCTTCATTATAATGTGATTTCTGAGGATCTAATGTACAATACAGTGAATATAGTTAACAAAATTGTATCATATACTTGAAAGGTGCTGAGAGTAGATTTTCACCATAACAACAGCAACAAATGTTTATAATTATGAGGGGTGAAGGATGTGTTAACCAACCTTACCTGGTAAACATTTTGCAATGCATATGTGTACCAAACCATCATATTAGACCCCTTAAACTTACACAATATTATATCACTTTTATCTGAATAAAGCTGAAGAAAAAATGATTTATTATTACCAATACACAAATATACCAAGTTAAAAGCCTGAGGCACACAACTCTAGTTGGAAAGTTCTATGATGACAGGAATCACATCTGTTTGGCTCATCTTTATATTCCCAGTGCTTATGACCTATCTGAAAATCAATATGCACTCAATAAATACCTGTTCAATAAATGCTGTCACTGAGATCTTTAGAAAAAATTGTGCCTGACCCACTAACCCAGCAGCACTTCTTCCCACCATATGGTTGTATAAATGGGCTGCTGCCCAGGTATCAAAGTAAATTTGGATTTGTTAGTATTTCAAACTCAAACTGGATGAAATTATATAATTATTAACTATTCAAGTTTAATTCCATTAAAATTACATTATAAATGAAATAGTATATATTGTTTATTCGTAATTAAAAGAAATAGGTGTGGGGCGCCTGGGTGGCTGTCGGTTAAAAGCATCCAACTCTTGGTTTCAGCTGAAGTCACAATCTCATGGTTTCATGGGTTCAAGCCCTGCATCAGGCTCTCTAGTAGCACAGAGCCTGCTTGGGATTCTCTGTCCCCCTTTCTCTCTGCCCCTCCCCCACCCACACTGTCTCTCTCTCTCAAAATAAATAAACTTTAAAAAAAATATAAAAAAGTTCCCAAAGTTATTGTAATGATCATATATTTTCAATTTCCCTACATAGTCTCAGTTTTGAATAATGTATTCTGCATGAAGACCTGTGTCATATGGGAATACACAGTTACTGTATCCAGAATGCTCCCAACTTCCCTTACTCCTTCCTCTTCCCCACTCCCCAAAGAAAATAAGTAAAATTATGAATGATCAATTTTGAAGAAACGTGATTACTATTTTACTTTAAAGCCTTGTGATTTCCCCCAACTAAATCAACGTGAAATGGAAGGGGAAAAGAAGGCAGGATATTGAGGAGAAATCTCTTCCAACTGACAATCTCATATTACTAACAAAGATCACTGCCTTTAAATGTCATGCACAGATGATTCATTCTTCCAGATGGATTCATCTTATTTTTATTGCACTATTCCTGTTTCATCTTTTTGAAGCAAACTAATTCCTAAACATGGCATCTACAGAGCTGGTCAAGATAAACAAAACAGCTGATTACTTACAAATGAGAAAATTAAGCATCAGTGCAATTAAACACACACATTTGAACTAAATATCTGATTACTACACACTGCAGTGATTTATGCTAAAAAGTGAGCATGGAGTTTAAGTGTAATGTATTATGTATGCACCAAGAAATTATTTTCTGTTTACTCAACAAATCTGAAAATCCATTAAGAGGTCAGAGGTCCTAACTGGGTTATCTAGATAGCTAAATAAATTAAGCCAGTATTTCAGTCAGTTGGTTGAGGGATGTGTATAGTAGAAGTAAGAAGGCATACAAAATGAAGATTAACTCTACCTAACAAGTTGACAATCACCAGGGTCAACTAAGGCCATCTTAAAGAAAAATAAAGCTGGAGAACTTAACACTAAAGTTAACAAACCCTGCTATAAAATTATAATAATTAAGACAGTATGATAGTCACAAAAGAGAAGAAAAACTAACTAATGGAACCAATACAAAAGTCCAGAAACAATTCACATATATTTGGTTAACTGGTTTATGACAAGGCTGACAATGCGATGTAGTAGGGAAAGTCCAGTCTTTTTAATAAATGGTGCTAACTCAACTAAATATCCATATAAAAAAAACTGTATTGTGACCCTACTTACATCCTACACAAAAATCAGGGCAAATTAAATATAAAAAGTAAAACAATAAAGCTTTTAGAGAAGAAAATATAGATCATCATCTTTGTGACCTTAGGTGAAGATATTTTTTAACAGTAGCCAAAAAGCACTAACCATAAAGGAAAATATGAAAAACTAGATTGTATTAAGACCTGTACCTCAAAAAAGACTTAAGGAATATATGAGTAACTCATAAAATAGGACAAGATATTCACAATACAAGTACAACAAGGGATTAGCATCTAGAATACAAAAAGAAGGCTCCCACCAAATGTAAAAAAAAGGCATACAACTCCCCAGAAAAGTGAGCAAAAGACTTGAACAGGTGCTTCACAAAATACACACCCATCAGCATGACTAAGTTAAAAAACAATGACAACATCCAGTGCAGGTGAAAACACAAAGGCACTAGAACTCTCACACACTACTGACACCCTATGATCCAGCGATTCCATCCCAAGGTATATATATCCAAGAGAACACTTACAGACATCTACCCAAAGATATGTACCAGAATGTTCTTAGCAGTAGTTATTCATAAGAGTCAAAACTGGAAACAATCCAAATGCTCAGCAACAGATGAGATACACTGAAAACAGGCAGCCGCGCAACAGAACACTAAACGCAATGAGAATGAATGGTCTATAATTATACAGAATTATAAATGTATAAAAGTATGAATAAATCTCACAGAGAATGCTGAACAAAAACATGCCAAACACAAGAATACATTCTGCATGATTCCATGTGCATGAAATACAAATACAGGCAAAAACCAAGCTATACTGGGGATGCTTAAGTAGCTCAGTTGGTTAAGCATCTGACTTCGGCTCAGGTCATGATCTCAGTTTGTGGGTTTGAGTCCCGCGTCAGGCTCTGTGCTAACAACTCATAGCCTGGAGCCTGCTTTGGATTCTGTGTCTCCCTCTCTCTTTGCTCCTCCCCTGCTCATGCTCTGTGTGGTATGTAAGCACACAGCACTGTACTTGTATGATCTGTGTACTCTCCTCTGTATGTATACTACACAAGTAAGTTTTAAAAAAGGGGTGTGGGAAGACAATCATCACAATGAATCTTGACATAGCGGGAGATCAGGTCATCAGTAAGATTCCCATTGTGAACGAATCCAGATGACCCTAACTGTACCATAACTTCCTGAATCCTCTCCATTCAGAGGCACTTCTAAGAGTTTCAATATAGATTATGTAGCCAGATGAAGCCAGGGACTTGAAATGAAAGAGAGGATAAAATGGCAGTGGGAAATGTTTGACTAGTTTGAATACTTCCTTGCATTTCCTTCAAACCTCCAGCAGTAAGCACTCTCCATCCAGCTGGTTATCCAGATGGTCCAATCAAGTCTAAAAGACAGAAATAATCCCCCAAATCCTAGGGTCTTCTGGATTTGTGGTTAGATAAATCCCTTGCTAAATTATAACCAGAAGATTCAAAATCTCCTGAAAGTATGTCATAATGGGCATGTAAGTTATTTTATCAGTTAGGAATAATGTTGTGATGTGTACAATAAAAGTCCAAATTATAGTGGCTTAACCAAGATAGGGGTTTACTCTTCTCATGAAATGGAAATTCTGAAAAAGGCACTGGCTGATGTTCTGTCAGCTGAAGAATATACAGGATAAAAATCTCTGTAAATCTGTAGGGTTTTCTTTAAAATCTCAAGAATTCTGGTTCAGATCCAGTCATCGGGTCTAATTTCCAGACAAGAAGAAAAAGAAATGGGTAAAAGAGCTTCCCAAAAACTTCATCCAGACATTTCTGCCTACACCTCACTGACCAGGACTATGTCACATGACCACCCCAAAAAAGGGAGACTAAGAAATTTTTTTAGCTAGCTGATTGTAACAAAATCTGAATCCTATTAGTAAGGAAAAGAGGAGATGTGAACATCAATGCGGCAATCAGGAATCTGCCACTCTAAGGTGAGTACTTAATGTGCTACTAATACTGAACACAGTGTAAACTTCATCTACAAGATGTCGAGTGTTCTTTTCATATTTCCATTTTAATCTTTTTTTAAAAATTACCAAGAAGTTGAACAAAGTATTCTAAAACAGTCAGTTCTTAGATGTAGTAAGTTAATAGTAAATCAAAAAACAGTTCTAAAAAAAAAAAAACCAAAAAAGCAAAAACAAAAATAAAGCAGAACTGCTTAAATCCTAAAGACAGCATTTATCTCCTGACAATTTTTTTCAGAATGAAAAATGAATTCTCAGTCCGCCCTTTTCTGACCTAAAACATTATTCACCATTCATCCAAATTAACTTAGCTAACACCCATAATTTCATAAAAGAAAGTAACCTGGCACTTTTCCTCTGATACATAGTCATCAGAACACAAACTTTTCCTCTTGATATACTAGATATGAATAATGCTATAAGTTAGCCATTATTTCTCATATTTTTCAGCACTCCTTCTTATCTCTTCTTTGAATAAGGTATCCATTTAATGAAATGGGGTGCACTATTGAAAGAAATTCTCACTTTTGTCCAGAATAGTAACTTCGCATATTTCGTGGTAAATTTTAAAAAGGGACTATTCAATTCACTAAATGTTACGTGACAATTCTACAGCGTTCTGTCAAATATAGTCTGTTTTGCGCAAAGATTTACTTGCTCTCAAAAAACTATCACATTAGGGGTGCCTGGGTGGCTCAATCAGTTAGAATTTGCAACTTTTGATTTTGGGGTTGTGAGCTTAAGCCCCACATTGGGTGTAGAGATTACTTAAAAAAATAAAATATATTTTTTTAAAAAACTATCACATTAAAGTCTAAATTAAGTTCAATACATATCATAGGAAAGACTTGAAAATAAACCAAAGCTAAACTGAATTAAAGATAAACATCAGTTAACCTAAGGAAGCTAATATTTTTTTATCATAAAAACATTTAAGGATTATCTGGTCTACAAGATAAAGATCATGTGATCCCTGCAGCTGACTGTTCTGATTCAATTCTCTGGTTTCTTTCAGATTGGGATCTAAAAGACCGCTCCTGTGCAGCTATCTGCTACTCTGTGTCCCTCTTCTTATCCTTATCCAGCTCCTAGCTCCCATTCTCTAGCAACCATCTTCCCTGACAGCCACAGTTTCCCTTCACAGACAGTGCCCTCCAGTCCACATCTCTATCTCCATGGAGGGGCTGGTTTCCAGGATAACAAACACCTGAAGGCCCTAGTCATCCTAGGCATCGTAGGCCTAAAAAGAGAAGAATTTCTGCCAGTTAACTGTTGTATTTCAGAAGAGTAGATGAGAAATCAAGGGTCAAGGCTAAGACCTCCTAAGTAATTTTTCATACAAAGTATAATGAATAAAATTCTCCTAGTATCAATCTGTTAAAAATTTATGTTAAACTTTTCATAAATTACAAACACATTTAGAAAAGTTACTTAAAAACTACTTTAAAGGGGCATCTGACTTTGGCTCAGGCCACAATGTCGCAGTTTGTGATTTCAAGCCCCACATCAGGCTCTGTGCTGCTGACAGCTCAGAGCCTGGAGCCTGCTTTGGATTCCGTGTCTCCCTCTATGCCCTTCCCCCCTCTCAAAAATAAATAAACATTTAAGAAAATGTTTTAATTACTTTAAAAGTCATTTTTCTTATCATAAATACTAGACTCATTTTTCACACTTCTCCTCTTCTCATTCACAAAGACAAACTGTTAATGAAGTCAAGACTCCTATCAATGGCTCCAGTTAAGCAGTATGATCACAGATCTCTGTGACATAGCATAACCTATAAATTTATGGTGCTGACTACTGATTAGAAAGAGAACTACCTAAATGTATATCAAAAGAAATGCACACATGCTTTATTGATGGGAAGGATAGACCACCTCAAGCACATGTACTATTTAATGGTGAGTCGGTGCACTGACTTCTTGCTTTATTAATCATGGATAAGAGAGATATGCAACCATATGAACCAGAGCCAGCTTTTCTCCAAAATGGTAATAGTAGTACTGATTCCTCAGACTTGCCAAGAATAACACATTTGATGGGGCACCTGGGTAGCTCAGTCAGTTGAGCGTCTGACTTCGGTTCAGGTCATGATCTCAGTTGGTAGGTTCGAGCCCCTCGTCAACTGTGCTGGCCGCTAGCTCAGAGCCTCGAGCCTGTCTTTGGATCTTGTGACTCCTTCTCTCTCTGACCCTCCCCTGCTCGCTCGCTCTCTCTCTCTCTCTCTCTCTCTCTCTCTCAAATATAAATAAAACATTTTTAAAAAAATTTTTAAATAACACATTTGAAATAAAACTGTGTTGGGCACCTGGGTGGCTCAGTTGGTTAAGCATCCAATTCTTGATCTCGGCTCAGGTCATGATCTCATTGAGGTCATGAGATCAAGCCCTGCATTGGGCTCCACACCCTGTGTGGAGCCTTCTTGAGATTTTCTCTCTGCCTCTCGCTCTGTCCCTCTCCCCATTCACAGTTTCTCTCATTATCATCATCATCATCATCATCATCATCATCATCATCATCAATGTGTTATCAGAGCGCCAATTTGAACACTAGCTAGTGCAACCAACTGTTCACGCCAGTTGTCTTGGAAAAAGGATAGTACCTTTGTCCTAAGGCTTTGTGAGGAAGTCCTCTCCATTTAGGATTGGCACCTGTTTCCAGGCTGCAAGGCCTCTCTCAAGTTACAGGTGGTCAGGAGCCCTCCAGAGTACAAAACATCTGGCACACCTCCCTGCCAGGCTGGGTGGTTCTACTGCTTTCTAAATTTCTATAAACCTCTTTTCTTTCTCAAACAGTTCTGCAGAATTATTTGACAATATATGCAAGTATCATGTTTCCTTGTGGTGTGCACTCTGTTCTGGTTTCTGTTTTTAAATCAAATGCCTGTTTGGGAGGAGATGAACGTATTTAGTCTATTAGATTTGCGCTGCTGGATTTTTTTAAAAGTGTAACCTTGACTAGCTGTCTTATTGTTTATCCTGTAAGATTAGTCTATCAATTAAAGTTTGATAATTAATTTCAAAAAAAAAGAGGAAGGGAGTCTTTATTTGCAAAACACTATATTTATGATATTCTCATACTGAGAGATGTTACTCGATTTTTATTATCCACCTTGGGAGAAAGAAAAAAATGGACTGCAAATGCCATTATTCCTATTTTCTCACACAAAAACAACACTTTTCCTGTGTATTTATTAATTCACTCATTCACCTGACAAATGTTTACGGATTTTATTCTCTGAATAATATCCAACCTTTAAACAATGTAACAGAAAACTAAGGAATCAGTGTGACCCAGACACAGAAGGACCTTTCCATCAGTAGAGATGGAGAGGTTTGTAAAAGAAAACAACTGCGAAGGAAGGAACCACAAGCATCTACCAGCCTTGTCAATGCATAAAAAGGGCAGTAATTAATGTTGCCATCTTTGTAAGTGAAGACGGTATTTTCATAGAGACTATCACTTTGAGATATGAATTCCTAATCAGATTTAGCTGTGTGGACATAAGATTCTCCTGAGACTAGTAAGAATTTCTTCCAATTAAGCTTTTTTTGTTTTGTTTTGTTTTTGCTTTTTTGTTTTTCTGGAGTAGGGTCATTCAACAATTCTGTAGAAAGCACGGAGAAAGCATATCCCAAGTCTACTGGCAGCTTTTCCCATCCTCAAACAATTCCTTGTTCAGATGCACAGCCACAGAAGCTCAAAGGTCACTGACGTCTTTGTACTCACTTCCATGGTAGTTACAAACAAACTTTTGTCCCCATTCCTTCAATGACATGAGCTGCAACAACCACACTGGCTGAACTTTTACATCTGAGAGGCCTGCATGTGCATTACTTAACTGAAGGGCCACAGTATTTCATTTACGCTCCAACTATAAATTGTTAAATCTCTTTTGTGAAATAAAATAATTTATTTACCTGGGCATAAATGATGTTGATTCTAGCCAAACACAAAGAACATCATTGGGAGTAATGGTGTTTTGTGATTTCTTGTCATAGTTAACATATATTTTGTAAAGCTTTCATTGACTCTGTTTTTCAGGATTTTCTCATCCTTATGTACCTTCTCTATTTTAAATCATACATGAGAAAATGTAAAGAAATATATTATGGGATTTTACACAAAGTTATACTAAAAGTTC
Source organism: Suricata suricatta (assembly GCF_006229205.1). NCBI lineage: Eukaryota > Metazoa > Chordata > Mammalia > Carnivora > Herpestidae > Suricata > Suricata suricatta. The sequence goes on along the minus strand of NC_043710.1, from coordinate 85,018,524 downwards.
TTCCTTAAAATCTGACAATAAATATGCTTACATGAGACATCTCAAAATTATAAAATTTACCTTAAAATAGAAAAGGGCCTAAAGAATATATATTAGGATAAATAGAAATATATAATAATTCAGAATAAGAGTAATTTTATCTTTGTACATTTTAGTAACTCTAAGCATAAAAATCATATATTTAATTGTTAAAACTGTCCATTTAAACCAATTTTTAAATAAATTATCACTTTCATGTGCTAATAGCAACCTCCAAAATCTACCCTAGTATAACAAACGTTATTTTAGCTGAATAATCAAAAAATAATTACTCCCCTCCCCAAAATTAACCAATAAGTAATCCAAAAAAGGGACTACCTAAGGATCTTTGAAACAAATTTTTCTAGTACAAGGACACAAACTGAAGCAAGATGCCGAGGACTCTGCTGGAACCAAGATAAGAGACTGCATCCTCGACACAGAAAAGTTTCCAGAATTGTTTCTAACTAAGGCAAATGCTTCCAGAAGGCTGACAATACAACTTGACATTTATTGAGACACCAATACTGTGCTAAACATAATACTCTTCATAGAAAATGGGTCCACTCTCAGATTTTTTATTTTCATGAGCGTACAGTGCAAAGGAAGACAACTGAAAGAAGCAAAAAAATAAATCATATGAGCACAAATTATAGCATTATTGTCAAAATTACAGAAATATTGTTAAATTTGGCATGAGGTGGCTCTGAAGACAGCTAAACAAAAGAAAAAGGCTCTAATGTAAAGAAAAAGTCAATCCAGATTTTGTTGCATAAAATTAACTCAAAATATTTCTAAACCACTAGTGCCTTTATAGATAGGGCTCACTTAATCAGGAGTTTCTTTTTGTCTACTTCTAAAATCCATACCCCTGAAACACTACGAACATTATAGTTTTCATATCACTAATCTAGCTAAGACTAATCTGAAAAAATTTTTTAAACTTTTTTCCTGCTTCTGAACTTCCCTTCCTGCCTTCTAGAGGTTAACAGCTCCAACTACCTGAATGTAATTCTACATGCTAAAGCCAGGGCCCTAATTCTGAACAGATAGTACTGCTAAAAGAAAAAGCCAGTAAAAACCAAACACTCCTACGCTAAGCAAGCAGGGATGAGGAATTCAAATAGTTTTCACGACATAAACTTAAACAAATAAGTATATGAAAACTGCTTCCTACCAGAAGCAAATTTTTGAAAAAGCAATTTGTTCTAGTAATCAAGGAATTTAGACTCTAAACACCTCACCAAATGATTTCCAGAATATTAATGGTGCAATGGGGAAAAAAAGGCAAAGGCACCTGAGTGGCTCAATTGGTTAAGTTTCAGACTCTTGCTTTTGACTCCAGTCATGTGTGGGTTCAAGCCCTGCATCAGGCTCTGCACTAACAGTGCAACAAAATAAGCTAGAGAAAAGAAAATGTCATTAGGAAAATCAAAAGGAAGTGGTGCTTAGGTGGCTCAGTTGATTGATTGGCTTCCACTCAAGTCAGGATCACATGGTCCTGGGTTTGAGCACTACATCAGGCTCCATGTTGGTGGTGTAGAGCCTTCTTGTTCTCTCCTCTCTCTCTGGCCCTCCTCTGCTCATGCTTTTTCTCTCTCAAAATAAATAAACTTAATATATATATATATTATATATATATATATATATATAAAGAACAGCAAAAGGAAGAGAAAATACACTTACAGCACTGTAGATATTTTTAGTGGACAAAATCTACATACAGGTGGGCCGGGCAGGACAGGAAGCAAGAGCAGCAACAAGTCCTGGCCCTGGGATGAATGAAGATGGTCTGCAGCCTGCTGGCCTCAGGTCAGTGGCAGCCACCTGGTGTGTGTGCCAGCAGCAAGAGCATCCTGGAGGCACAGTACAGCTGCCCCATCTGCCTGGAGGTGTGTACCACTGGCCAGAGGCCATCTGTAGCTCGGGCCACACTTGAGGGTGAAGGACAGCAGGGGCATGCCATGCCTGGGTACCTTCTTCCACTTCAGCCCTGCCCCGTGCCTGCTTGCCCAGGGTGCTGCACCCAGCCACCCCCATAGCCCCATCCTACAGCCCTGTCTGGTCCAAGCCCTAGGGGCTGCTAAGGTGTCAGAGGACCTCTCCATGTACTCAGAGGCCTAGGTACAACCTCCTCTGGTCCAGTCACCTTCACTTCCATCTGTAGAGACTGGGGGGGAGGGAGAGGAGAGGCAGCTGTAAATAAATGCTGTGGCTTCTGCTATCAATTCTTTCAAAAAATCCACATCTAGCTGGACCCACACAGTTCAAATCTATGTTATTCAAGGGTCAAGTATATATTAGAATCTTATTTAGCAGGAAACTACTAGAAATGATACATACAAATTCCTTTTACTATTTTTGTTGGAAGGAAAAACCTTCAAATTCTGATCAGTTTTATAACTATAAACTTATGGATATTTATGTTTGGCTACTACCAAGTCACCATGATAAATGAAAATGGAACTTTATATAAATGTAGAAATAATGTCTGCCCTCATACACAAGAGAAAATACGGATATTGGGCAACATGTTCATAAATAATGTTTACTAACAAAAGAAGAAATAAGGCATGCTAGACAAAGACTACAGTAGAATTAAAACATAAGTCTTAGGCTTTGAATTTTTCCTCAACCTCTAAAAAAGTTTGTACTATATTTTACTAAAAATTATTATAGCCCTCATGTTCTTTTTTTTAACAGTATGAAGAGCATAACCAAATGCCCTGCTTTTTATTCTCCACAAATCCACTTCTGACAGACAGGTAGCAAATATCTACTAAATTAATGCTCTTAGTTTAAAGCAACATATTAATAAAGAGCTGTTAAATCTAGCAAAAGCTACTGTTTTAAAATTAATTGAAACCATGATTTTAGGGGCACCTGAGTGGCTCAGTCAGTTGAGCATCTGTTTCTTAATTTCACCTCAGGTCATGATCCCAGGGTCTGACAGGATCAAGACCCACAATCAAGCTCCATACTAAGTGTAGACCCTACTTAAGATTCTCTCTCCCTCTGCCATTCCCCCACTCACACACTCTCTATAAAATAAAAGTAAAATAAAATAAAGTAAAGTAAAATAAAATAAAATAAAAAAATATATATGGTTTTATGCACTTTGGTTACGTTTTTAAAATGTCAGGTCAGAATGTATCCCAAGAGAGAATAAACAGCTGAACATACATGTGGAAACCTCTTTGTTGTCCCAATGAGTCAACAACAAAGGCAGTAATTGTACACTAAAAAGAAATATGCCAAAAAAATAAATATAAATATACATTATACCAAATATATTTCTTATTTCCTAAGAAAAGAAAAAACATTTTTAAAATCTAATTCAAATAGGGGCAGAAAAGGGTGCCTCAGTAGTTTAGTCAGCTAAGCATTTGGCCCAGGTCCTGATCTCACAGTTCTTGAGTTCCAGCCCTGTATGAGGCTCTGCACTAACAGCATGGAGCCTGCTTGGGGAATGATTCCCTCTCTCCCTCTCTTTCTGCCCAGCCACCATGCATGCATGCTCTCTCTCTGTCTCTTTTTCTCTCTCTAAAAATAAATAGACTTTTAGAAAAGAAACATAAAGTTGAAAATAAACATTTTTTTTATTTAACAACTTGGAATGTCTTTATTTCTTTTTATTAATAGTTGATTACAAAGTTGGTTTCCATATAACACCCAGTGCTCTTCCCCACAAGTGCCCCTCTCCATGACCTCACCCCCCTACCACTTCCCCCTCCCTTTTCAGCCCTCAGTTTGTTCTCAGCATTCAAAGGTCTCTCATGATTTGCCTCACTCCCTCTCCCCAACTCTTTTCTTCCCCTTTCCCTTTCCCATGGTCTCCTGTTAGGTTTCTCCTGTTAGACCTATGAGTGCAAACATATGGTATCTGTCCTTCTCTGCCTGACTTATTTCGCTTAGCATGACACCCTCAAGGTCCATCCACTTTGCTAAAAATGGCCAGATTTCATTCTTTCTCATTGCCAAGTAGTATTCCATTGTATATACAAATCACATCTTCTTTAACCATTCATCAGTTGTTGGACATCTAGGCTCTTGCCAGGATTTGGCTATTGTTGAAAGTGCTGCTATGAACACTGGGGTACATGTGCCCCTATGCATCAGCACTTCTGTATCCCTTGGGTAGATCCCCAGCACTGCTATTGCTGGGTCATAGGGGAGTTCCACTGATAGTTTTTTGAGGAACCTCCACACTGTTTTCCAGAGCAGCTGCACCAGTTTATATTCCCACCAGCAGTGTAGGAGGGTGCCCGTTTCTCCACATCCTTGCCAGTAAAGAAGAAAACCAAAAGGGAGGCATCACAATCCCAGACTTCAGCCTTTATTACAAAGCTGTCATCATTAAGATAGTATGGTACTGGCACAAAAACAGACACAGAGACCAATGGAATAGAATAGAGAGCCCAGAACTGGGCCTACAAGTGTATGGCCAATTAATCTTTGAAAAGAAACATTTTTAAAATGGGCAAAACACCTGCATAGACATTTTTCCAGGAAGACCTACAAATGGAAGACAACAAGTACACAAAAAGACACTGAACATCACTCATCGGCAGGGAAATTCAAATCAAAACCACAATGAAATAGTACCTCACACCTGTTAGAATGTCCCTCATCAAAAAGACAGGCAAAACGTGTTGGTGAGGCTATAGACAAAAGGTACCCGTTGGGCACTGTTGGTGGGAACATCATTTAGTACAGCCATTATGCACAACAGTGAGATTTCTCAAAACATGAAAAATAAAACTACCATCTTATCCAGCTTCTGGATATATATTCAAAGGAAATGAAAGCAGTATCTCAAGAGACATGTGCACCCTCATGTCCATGGCAGCATTATTCACAATAGCCTATACAGAAAGAACCTAAGTGTCCACCCATAATGAATAAAGAAAATTGGATGTGTATGTATACAATGGAATATCACTCAGCCATAAAAAAGGAAGGAAATCCAATCTTTTGTGACAATGTGCATGTTCTTTGATAAATACTGTATTGTTCTCACTTACATGTATAATCTAAAAAAGAAAAATTCATAAAAGTAGAGAAGAGACTGGTGACTGTCAGGGGCTGGAGTGGGAAGATGAGATGTTGGTCAAAGGAAACAAACTTCCAGATATAAGACGAATCTGTGCTGGGAAGCTAATGCACAGCACAGTGACCACATGTAACAATATCTTATCATATGCTTGAAAGATGCTAAAAGAGTAGATCTTAAACGTTATCACCACATCGAAAAGAATGGTTACCTATGTAAGGGGATAGAGCTATTAAATAATTTTACTATGGTAATCATTTTGCAATATACATGTGTATCAAATCATCACACTGGGGACACCTAGATGGCTCAGTCGATATAAGCCTCCAACTCCCGATTTTGGCTCAGGTCATAATCTCACAGTTTGTGAGTTCCAGCCCCATGTCTGGCACAATGCCTGTGTGGGATTCTGTCTCTCCCTCTCTCTGCCCCTCCCCTGCTCATGTGTGCTCTCTCTCAAAATAAATAAAAATTTAAAAAAAATTTTTAATCATCACAGTGTACACCTTAAACTTTCATATGTTATATGTCAATAATATCTCAAAACTGGGAAAGAAAAAAAAGCTTTAAAAAAAGAGCATAAAAGAAATCAAACAAATCCTTTAAACTTCCTTCCTTTTTGAAATACTTTTCTCTATATCCTGAATAAGAGTATTTTTTATTGTTGCTAAACTTATAAAATATCAGCCCAGTTACATCAATTTTCAAGCATATTGGGCTCTTAATGCCACTACGCAGTTATTAGGTAATGATTACAACTTTCAAAAAAAAAAGTACATTATATAAACATGGTATATTTGTGGGAGACATTCCAATTAGGAAAAATAACTTTTTAAAACAGAATGATTTGTTTATTGAAGACCTTACCATATCTGAGAATGCTGATGCCCAAAAATACTAACATCCATTATGAAGTTAACAAATGTTCTTGACATACTTAAATTAAAATCAAATCTCAAAGAATATAATTCTTAAAACTAACTACAAAAATCCTGAAATCTTTATTAATGTCAGTATCTTAAAATACAAAATGTGAATTGACCTTAAGTTTAAACCACTTTAGGAGACAGAGAAAAATGGCGTGTCTTTTGACACCTATCCTTAGATCCTTAGAGAAATGAAAAAAGTCATTCTGAGCCTGTTAGGCTTTCAATTAGCCCCACATCTAAGCACTAAAGAAATCAAGACTTTCTCATATTTAATACTCTTAACTCTGCATGAGAAAAATGGTTCCCCAATCACAAGCTGAACCTCAAAGATACCTAAATAAGCTATTGTTTTTCACACTGACATGGGTGGCAGAGCTTCAGGCATTCTGCAAACATCTGATTTCAAGGTGTTCCTGTAAGTACATAATTACCTATTTTTAAAACTGTAACAGGCACAAATTTTTAAAACCATAACACACACATTTCTAACACACTGGAAACCACAAATGCATAAACTTGTGTTACCATCCACTAGCAAAAATGGGTAAATAGTATACATTTATTTTTCAGATGAATATATACTAACAAAACACTAATTAACAGGAGAAACACTGAAGGTCCGTCTAAGATTTTGCTTTGGAAAAATAGCAGTTTTGTTGCTAAGAGTTCCAGAATCACTGGCTTAGTGCCTAGAGTTGACAACCTATCAGAACTGGGGTGCACAGTTACACTTATTCTCCTACCACACAAAAAAGACCTCATGGCCCTAAAAACCTCTTTCATCTTACTATACCAAATATAGATTACTTTGGGGTTAATTCTTTTAGAAAATGTGTTAATAGTTTATTAGTCACATGTCTATGTCAATCACCTCATCTACAAAATCAGTATAAATACTCACATATTTGGTCAAATGAGTTTCAACAAGGGTACCAAGATCATTCAACTGGGAAAAGGCAGGCTTTTCAACATGGTTTTGGGGAAATTGGATGTCCACATGTAAAAAAATGAAATTAGACCCTTACCTTATACTATACCAAAAAAATAACTCAAACAGGATCAAAGATCCACACAAAACAACTAAAATTATAGAACAGAAGAAAACATATGGAAAAAACATCATAACACTTAATTGTCAGTGACTTCTTGGATATGACACCAAAAGGACAAGACAACAAAAAGCTAATAGATAAGCTAGACTTCATCAAAGTTAAAAACTTTCTGTGCATAAAAAGAACCTATTAACAAAGTTATCTGCACACTCCTGCTCAGAGCAACATTATTTACAATAACCAGGAGGTGAAAGCAACCCAAGTGTCCACCGATGAACAAATACATAATCAAAATGTGGTAGACACATACAGTGTAGTATTATATAGCCTATAAAAGGAAGGACATCATGTCAGATGCTACAGTATGGATGAACATTATACTAAGTGAACATTATACTAAGTGAAATAAGTCAACAACAAAAACAAAAACACAGTATGATTTCACTTCTATGAGTCATCTAACATAGTCATTATTCATAGAGACAGAAAGTAAAATGGGAGGTTTACCCGGGGCTGTGAGGAGAGAGAAATGAGTTGTTGTCTAATAGGCAGAGTGTTAGTTTTGCAAGAGGTAAAAAGTTTTGGAGATCTGTTTCACAACAATGTGAATATACTTAACACTACTGAACTGTACATCTAAAAATGGTTAAGATGGCAAATTTTGTTATGTAAATTTTACAACAAAAAATTAGTATGAGTAACTACTTCATGAGGCAACTATAATGATTAAAATGATAATACATGCAAGGGGCTTAAGAATAGTTCCTGGCATATCAATAATAATTAAATAATACTAGCAGTTGATAATATAACACAGATATTTATCACTTAGTGAAACCAAATCCTGAATTGAGGATTATAAAGTAAAGTTACTTGAAAAAAAAGAAGAAGAAGTCCAGTAGGCACAGGGAACTTCTAATTCTTGCTTGGTTAGAGTGATACAATGAAACTGAAGTGTAAGGAGGTGGGATCAGCAATCTAGATGAAAGGAACACAAACTCAGTCTGAGAAAGTTACTGTGAAGAAACTGGGAAAAGTGCTATGGTGACATTCTTGTTATATCTTGAAACTCAAAACCCAGTGAGAACAGAGTACTTATATTAGAATGCCAAGCAACCATTCCTTCAAATGTGTGCTTTAAGCCACAAATACAAATCCTCAAAAATTATCCTGGCTAGTAAGTTAATACATGAAAGCCAGCTTAGTTGCTCATGCTTCTTCACAAGCTTTTTTCCCCCCTTTAAAAGTTCTAATAAAAATAAGCATTAAAACATAAAAAAAAAACTCAACCTTTACCATTCAGAAAAGCCTTTTGGATTAAATTTCACATTTTCTAGAACTGAAATGGATAAACAGCATGCGCTCCTCTCACTGACCACTTGCTTCCAAGTAGGGAGGCAGACAATTTAAGAATATGGACTGTGGGGCATTTGTCTTGGTGGTTCAGTCGGTTGAGCATCCAATTTCGGCTCAGGTCATGATCTCAGGGATTATGGGTTCGATTCCCACACTGGGCTCACTGCTGTCAGTGCAGAGCCCACTTAGGATCTTCTGTCCTCCTCTCTCTCTGCCCCTTTCCTTGCTTGTGCTCTCTCTCTCTCTCAAAAAATAAACATTTTAAATGAGAAAAAGAATATGGTCTATGGAGGCAGAAGGAGCTTTGTATCACTCATACATCCTAATAGCTATCATCATAATAGCTGAATACAAAAGCACCCACATAATCAAAGTAAAACTTGAACTACTTAAAACACTTAGAGTAGGGTTTCTTAACCTAAGCACTATTGACATTTAGACCAGATAATTCTTAGAAGAGTAACACTAGAAAATTAGTTATTCTAAATATAAAAATATAAATCTTGGGGGCACCTGATTGGCTCGGCTGGAGCATACAACTCTTGATCTCAGGTTTGTAAGTCTGAGTCCCACATTGGATGTAGAAATTACTTAAAAAATAAAATCTTGGTGCACCTGGGTGGCTCAATTGGTTAAGTATCCAACTTCAGCTCAGGTTGATCTCACAGATCGTGGGTTCGAGCCCCGCATTGGGCTCTGTGCTGACAGCTTGCTCAGAGCCTGGTGCCTGTCTTCAGATTCTGTGTCTCCCTCTCTTTTTAACCCTACCCTGCTCACGCTATCTGTCTGTCTCTCTCTCTCAAAAATAAATAAAACACTTTTAAAAATTTTTAAATAAAAATAAAAAAATAAAATCTTTAGGGGTACCTGGGTAGCTCAGTCAATTAAGCAGCTGACTTCAGCTCAGGTCATCATCTCACAGTTTGTGAGCTTGAGCCCCACATCGGGCTCTGTGCTGACAGCTCAGAGCCTGGAGTCTGCTTCAGATTCCGAGTCTGTCTGTCTGTCTCTCTCTTGGATTCTGAGTCTCTCTCTATCTCTCTACCCTTCTCCCACAAATTGCTATCTCTCAAAAAAATGAATAAATGTTTAAAAACTTTTTAATAAAATAAAATCTTTAGGGGTACCTGGGTGACCCAGTCAGTTAAGTATCTGACTCCTGATTTCAGCTTAGGTTATGATCTCTCCATCGTGGGATTGAGCCCCACATCAGGCTCTGCACTGGGTGTGGAGCTTCCTTACATTCTCTCTCTCTCCTTCTACCAACTCATATGCTCTAAGAATCTACCACTTTAAGTAAACCTCTAATATTAAAAATAAAATCTTTTTTTAAAAATCTTTAAAATAACAAAGAGCAAAAATCTGGGAAATACCCCTTTCCCAGTCCAAATTAAATGTTTAAAAGTCATTTCACAAACATATAGAGTAGCAATGAAGAAAACTTTGAGGTTAAGCACACCTAAATTTGAATTCTGAATCAATCCACCATTCACTGGGTAAGCTGAGCAAATGACCACATTTTTTTAAGATTTAAATAAAATAACATTTGTAAAGACCAATACAAAATGGGCACTAAATAAAAAGAGTAAAATCTAGTTTTAAGTGCTAGCACTTTTTTTTATCATAAGTGCTTAAATGAAAGAAATATTTCTAAAATGTACTGTACGTGTTCCTGCCTTAATGTAATCTAACCTTTTATAAACTCACAGCAACCATTCTGAACAACCATCATTGCAGTAACTGCAGCTGACCCTTGAACAATGCAGGAGTTAAGGGTGCCAAACCTCACACAGTTAGATGTAACTTTTAACTCCCCAAAAACTTAACTGCTAATGGCCTTCTAATAACATATATTAAGCTTTATCAATAACATATATGTTTATGTGACATGTATTATATGCTGTATTCTTCTAATAAACTAGAGAAAAAATATTTAAAAATCCTAAGAAAAATATATTCACACTATTACACTATATTTGTTTTTTAAATCTGCACGTAAGTGGACCTGCACAGTTCAAACCCATGTTGTCCAAGAGTCAACCGAAAATATGACACTAATCTAGGGACAAGAGCTATCAAAATGAATACAGAGAATCAAGGTTCAAAACAATGGGATCAATTAAATAACCAAAGGCGCGGGGGGGGGGGGGGGGGGCGATACTCCCTCTTAATGGTATTAAATGTAAAACTGAGTCTTTAGATTAAAAATTATCAACAAACGCAGAAGGCATAACAGAAGATGGAATAGAAAAATTCTAAAAAGGAATGTAATTGCCTGCACCCCTAAATGAACCAGAAGTGATAGGCTTTCAAAAAAAAAAAAAAAGATGAAAGCCAATTTGGGTTAGTAGAATATACCAAAATAAGAGTCAGAGAATGGAGTTCTAGTTTCAACTGCCCTACTTGACTGAGAATGTGTGGCTAGATTAAGCCATGTAACCTACATCTACAACCTCCTTGATAAGAAAGGCACAAACCTACTTTGACACCGCCAACACTGTCAAGCAAGCCAAATGTTATAAAAAATGTTAAAGCTGTATGCAAAACACTTTATACTATGAGACCTGCATAGTTACCACACGGTCTAGAACAGGGTTTCCCAAACGTCTTCACTTATGACACATACAGAAAATGATAGCACCTGTACAGACTACTGAGGCAAATAAGCCATGCTGCTTGTGGCCAATAATGATCAGCCTAGAAGCTCGTATCACTCTGTCACTGATCATCCTCTGTACGGATTCAGGAAATCAGTCTGTCTGGCCCATCTGTAACACATCCAGAACACTGTCTGGCACACTGATTGAGAAGTTCTAATTAAAACAACATGTCTAATGTGGAGCACTGTACGAGGGAATGTAACACTTTCCACAATAACCAGCTGTGGCAAACAATGAAGACCAAAGTTGGACTGTGACAGAACAGTACGAGCTTGGACCTAAGAAATCAGAATCCCCATCCTAGGCCTTGATCCTTGAAGCGCCATGCACTGGCCCCCTGCTGGCCACACCCTTGACCATGGGGCCAGTTATTCTCTGGGCCTAAAAGTGTACACAACTACAGCCGACGCACCCCAACCTCTTCTTACCAGGACTCCAGGATCTCCTATTTACTGGTCTGCTCAGGCCTCTTCCGGGAATTGGTCCTCCCAAGGGCAGATGATTCTTAGTATTTACAGCCCTAGTCCCAAGAGATGGTCAAAAAGTTGCTGTGTGGGGGTGCCTGGATGGCTCAGTTGGGAGAGCACATGACTCTTGATCACAGGGTCTTGAGTTTGAGCCCACAATTTATGGATTACTATAAATAAATAAATTTTAAAGAAAAAAAAAGTTGCTCTGTGAAAGGTGTGTAGGGATGTATAGGCTGCAAGTCCACACATGTGCAAGTACAAAGTCCCTCATGCAAGGAACCTGGGGTGAAAAGGGAAGGTCAGGTTGGGGGCTGGTTCTTTGTACTTCAGTATGTTATGCAGTGAATCACAGAGGAGTCTGAGAATTCTCTGTTTGACTTCGTTTTTAGGTCATTATGAAGTTTTACTTATAAAGATAGGCAATGGAACATCTTTATCAGCAAGCCCAATTTGTAACTTGTAAATTTTAAGACATATTGCATATGGACTTTTATTTGAATTCTTGCCCTGAGTCCCAAAAAGTTAGGGATGGACCTGGAAAAGGATCTGAATCGCCTGTCATATGAGGAATAGTTGAAGAAAAGGAGTACATTTAGCCTGGAAAGAGAAAAGGCTGGTGGGAAGATTAAAGAACGAGCCATTTTTCACATGACAGCTAAAGAGCTATCATGTGCAAAATAAAGTAGATCTGTGTTCTGTTGAAAATGCAAAGACGTACATTCCATTTTAACCGAATGAATAATTTTTAAATAATAACTCTTTTTAAAAAGAGTTGGGCAGTTGTATAACTGAGTTTTCAGGCACTACAAATACAGAAACAGAAGGCAGATGATTATTTTCCAAGGAATTCTGATTCTGGAGAAGGCCAAGACCACATATTCCCTAGAAGCCTATGTAACTGCAATATTCAGTAATCTTATGAACAAGTAGCTTATGAAGTATCCAGAGACAACTGGTATGAAACCCAAGGCAAAGTGAAAGAAAGTTTAACCTGAGGTAACTTTTCTGTCTTAAAAGTCCCTGCTGTCAGCTTACTCTTGTCATGTGCCTCCTCACAGAAATAGAGGTATCATACTCAATGGTGAAAGGATGAAAGCTTTTCCTCTAAGATCAGGAACAAAACCTGGGTGGGTGCCCACTCTCACCACCCCTATTCAACACCATACTGGAAGTCCTGGCTAGAGCAATCAGGCAAGAAAAAGAAAACAAGGTATCAGAATTGGAAAGAAAGAATAAAGTTGTCTCTATCTGCAGACAATATGATTTTGTATTTAGAAAATCCTAATTAAAAACTATTAGATCTAATCAATGAATTTAGTAAAGTTGCAGGATACAAAATCATTACACAATAATCAGTAGCTTTTCTATACACTAACAACAAAATTTGCGAAAAAGAAATAAATTAATTCCACTTATAATAACATCAAAACAATAAAATACTGGGGCATCTGGGTGGCTCAGTCAGTTAAGCATCCGACTCAGCTCAGGTTCACGAGTTCAAGCCTCATGTTAGGCTCTGTACTGACAGCTCAGAGCCTGTAGCCTGCTTCAGATTTTGTGTCTCCTTCTCTCTCTTCTCTGGCCCTCCCTATTTGCACTCTGTTTCTCCCTGTCTCTCTCTCAAAAATAAATAAACATTAAAAAAATTTTAAACAATACTTACACAAATTTTACTAAGAAGGTCAAAGATCTCTCACTGAAAACTATGTGACACTGATGAAAGAAATCAAAGACACAAGTAAATGAAAAGGTAGCCCATGTCCATAGACTGAAAGAATATTGTTAATATACTACCAAAAGCTATTTTTTGAAATTTTTTAATGTTTATTTTTGAGAGTGAGAGCAAGCATGAGCAGGGGAGGGACAGAGAAAGAGGAAGACACAGGATCCAAAGCTGGCTCCAGGCTCTGAGCCATCAGCACAGAGCCCAACGCAGGGCTTGAACTCATTAACTACAAGATCATGACCTGAGCCAAAGTCAGACACTTAACTGACAGAGCCACCCAGGTCCCCCCAAAAGCCATTTTTATATTCAAAGCAATCCTTATCAAGAGTCCAAGTGTTTTATACTTTAATGTTTTACAGTAGCAGACAAAACACCTCTGAAATTTATATGAAACCAAAAAAGACCTCAAAGAGCTAAAGAAATCTACAAAAGAAGGACAAAAAAGGAGATATCACGCTTCCTAATTTCAAGCTATACTGTAATGCTATAGTCATCATAGTAACCTAAAGTGCAAGCAACGAAACAATAATTAACAAATGAGAGTAAAACAAACTAAAAAGCTTCTGCACAGCAAAAGAAACCATCAAAGTAAAGACAATGAACAGAGTGAAAAACAGATATTTACAAAGCATACATCCGATAAGGGGATAATATCCAAAACAAGGGGATAATGTATGAAAACTTGTACAACTCAATAGCAAACAAGCATGGAAATGAATAAATAACCCAGTTAAAAAATGGGCAAAGTCCCTGAACAGACATTTCTCCAAAGAAGATCTATGAAAGGCCAACAAGCACATTAACATGTTCAACATCAGTAATCATTAGGGAAATGCAAATTAAAACCACACATACACGAGATCCTACCTCATGCCTACCTAGATGGCCATTATCAAACAAACAGATAACAAATGCTGGTGTGGATGTAGAGAAAGGGAGCCCTCGTGCACTGCTGGTAGGACTGCAAATTGGTATAGCCGCTCTGAACAACAGTATGGAGGGTCCTCAAAACAGCACTACCATATGAGCCAGCAATTCCACTTCTGGGAACAGATCCAAAGGTAACAAAAACACTGGCTGGAAAAGATATCTGCACATCCACATTTACTGTAGCATTATTTATAACAGCCAAGTCACGGATACAACTTAAGTGTCTGTCCATCAATAGATGAATGGATTTAAAAAGCTGTGGTATATGTATACAATGCAATATTATTCAGCCATTTAAAACAACAACAACAAGGAAACTCACCAGTGGCAACAACATGGATGGACCTCAAGAGCATTATGCTAAGTGAAATAAGTCAGACAAAGAAAGACAAATACTCCACAATCTCAGTTATACGTAAAATATTAGAAAAAATTAAATTACATTTAAAAGCCCCAAACTCTCATAGAAAGAGAGAGAAAATTTTTGGTTACTGGAGGTGGGAATGGGGGGAAGGGGAAATTTAAGGAAGGTAGTCAAAAGTAAAAACTTCCAGTTATAAGATACATAAGTACTAGGGTGTCATGTAAATAGGACAACGCTAACACTGCTATAGGATATATAGGGAAGATGTTCCTAAAAGTTCTCATTACAAGGAGAGCCTTTTTTTTTTTTAATGTCTATATGAGATGAATGTTAGCTGAACCTACGGTGGTCATTTATTACACAATGTACATAAACCAAGACATCGTGCTGTATGTTTAAGCTTAAACTTATACAATGATGTCAATTGTTTCTCAATAAAATAGCAAAAAACAATTTCAGTAGAGTGCTCAAATGGATCAGGCTAAAGAGAATATAGGGCACCTGCGTGGCTCAGTTAGTTAAGCGTCTGACTTCAGCTCAGGTCATGATCTCACGATCTGTGAGTTCAAGCCCTGCATCAGGCTCTGCACTGGTGATGCTAAGTCTGCTTGGAATTCTCTCTCCTTAAGAAGAGAATGGTGAGAAAGTAGACACAAGCAAATATAAACAACTGTTGCTGCAAAGGGATCAAAGGAATTGGGCAACAGCTGAAATAAATCATAAAATGGAGGACAGGGTGATGTAGAGAAATTATTTACTCAGGTAAGATATCAGTGGCTCAAACAAGAATTCTATTCCTCTCCCACTTAACCATCCAAAGACAAATGAGTAGCTCATGGCTAGTAAGTAGCTCTGCTCCATGAGATCACCCAAGGATTCATCTTATTGATCCTTCTCGCACTAAATGTTGTTTTCATCTGTAAGGGTGAATAACATGCACCAGCACCACACTATCCTCAGCAAAAGGGGGAAAAGAGGAAGTAGAAGGCAACTACCTTCCTTTCTAAGGCCATGACCCAAAAATCACACAGATCACTTCTGGTCACACCCATCTTGCTAAAATCTAGTCAGATGGTCACACCTAGCTGTAAGAATGAGGTATGGAAATGTAGTCTAATTGGGGAGCCATGTGCCCAAATAAAACTTGAGGGTCCTGTTAGTGAAAGGGAGCCACAAACAATGCATTTGGTGAATGATTAATCATCGCTACTATAAGTAATATGAAGCATATCAGCATACAAAAAGAGATGATCCAGTAAGGAGAGAATGATAATTTAAGAAAATAACTGCAGAAGTGAAGACCCTAAGGCGGCAGATATGAAGGAGACTCAAGGCACAAATTTATTGCCACAAAAGCAGGGACCCTTGTGTCTTGCCACTTCTCACATGCTTAGCTCTTCAGAAGTTGTCTCTTGAATGCATTTCAAAGAAATTTAAGTAATTCTTTCCCAGCATCTAGTATATCAAGTTATTACACAGAATGAGTGTAAAAATCTGGCCTGGATTGAGCAGTTCACACGGATTGTCTCCTGACAGGCTGATTCAAACAACTGCTTCTCTGTCAGAGAGAATATGACCAAATTTCAGAGCTGGAGGGAGTCTACAAGGCTCATTTTACAAACGTTCAAGGCTACAAAGTATCCTCTCCAATAATACATTGCAAGTCCTCAAACTGCCACATCATGGGTCATCCCACTGTCCTTCTGCCTAATCTTTTATAATACTCTTCTTCATAATATAGTTACCTTCCCAATGTAATGAACACTTCCTGAGAGACTCAATGCCACCTTTTTAAATATCTATTTTGCACTGCATCTAGCAGGATGCAAAATAGATAGCAGGTACTCAATGGATACTTTTCAGTTCACTGGTAAAAGAGATTATTTTCCCTCATCCTACTGGAGCCAGCACTGCTACTGAATCTGGAAGACCACTGAATATAAAGCAACTAGAAAGGACTGTCAGGTTCTACTTGGGTAGATCAATGGAAACTGGGTAAGTGCAAGAGAATGGGCCCTACTTTTTTATAAAGTTAGACAATCAAAGAATTTTAAAACAAGAAAGGGTATCAGAGACCCCTATCTGAGCCCTCACTTTAGATATAAGGAAAATGAGGTTCAGAGACAGGAATTATTTGTCCAAAGTCACAGACTATTTATAGCACTGATATATACACTGAACTTCACATAACACGTACTTGAAAACTGTTGAAAATGGTACTTATCTTCAGTCTTTTAGAGTGCCCAGGTGGTTCAGTTGGCTGAGCATCTGACTCGTGATTTCAGGTCAGGTCATGATCCCAGGGCCATAGGATCAAGCCCCACATCGGGTTTCATGCTGAGCATGGAGCCTGCTTGGAATTCTTTCTCTCTCTCCCTCCGCCCCTCTCCCCCACTCATGTGCTCTCTCTCTCTCTTTCTCTCTCTGAAATAATAAATGAATGAATGGGTGAGTGAATGAATGAATGTCTTTTTACCACACATCTCTCCAAAGAGGAAAAGGATTTACTATTTCCATCCTATACATTCAAGAATAAAAGCAGTGAGGTTAAGATCAAGCCTTGCCCAAGATTACAAAGCTGAACCCAAAGATTTTACTATTTAAAGGCGAAGAGGGGCACCTAGGGGATTCAGTTGATTAGCGTCCAATTTCCACTCATCATGATCTCACGGTTCGTGGGTTCAAGCTCCACATAGGGCTCTGTACTGACTGCTTCCAATTCTGTGTCTCCCTCTCTCTCTGCCCCTCCCCTACCATGCTCTGTTTCTCTCTGTCTCAATAATAAATAAACATTAAAAAAAATTTTTAAAGGCAAAGAAACAGAATACCTGCTTTAGAATTCTTACCCAGGGTAAGTTGCCTTTTTTTTCCGAGAGAGACAATGTAAACATATCATAACACTTCCATAATGCACGGGTCATGCATGCTTTTCCTCTTAATACTTCCCAACCTCTACAACCTCCAATATTAATGTACATTCTTTTTTTCTAACATTTTATTTTTTATTTTTTATAATAGTTTATTATCAAATTAGTTTCCGTATAACACCCAGCGCTTCTCCCCACAAGTGCCTCCCTCCATGACCATCACCCCCCTCCCCCTCCAGTCCTCGGTTCCTTTTCAGTATTCAATAGTCTCTCATGAAATGTGTCCCTCTCTCTCCCCAATTGTCTTTCCCCCTTCCCCTCCCCATGGTCCTCTGTTAGGTTCCTCCTGTTAGACCTAAGAGTGCAAACATATGGTATCTATTCTTCTCCACCTGACTGATTTCCCACAGTATAAAATAAGATACTAAATGGATGTATGACTGTAAGTCAAATAATAGGATCTCTCTGAAAACCAGAATTCTACTTCTACTCTGAACACTCTGATTCATATATTTGTTATGGGAAATGAAACCAAACACCTTATTTCTCATGTCCTTTTACCTGTCCTAAAACTATCTCCTTTCAATATCAGGCCCCCTTGTCCAGGACTACTATGAAACTGTAAACATGTATTTTACCAGATCTTTATATTTTACTACCTTGGCAAATATTTGCTCTCAAACTTCTTCTCTCTAGATAGTCAATCTCTGCTTGTTTTCTCTTTGTTTGAACCTCAAGAGGAAATACTGAGGTGCAACAAACAGAAGCCTGAACTTCAGTTTTCCAGGTTCCGCTGATCTAGGGTTTTGTCAGAGAGCCCTTCTGCTGCCACCCCCCTTTTCTACCAAGGACAGCGTGGGAACATTAAGGTCCTCCCTTATCTCCCTTGGGCCATCCCACTGCACTTAAGCATCATTCAAGAGAGAAACTGCACATTTGTAGGAATGCAAGAGCCTCAATGACTCCAATTCTGTTTTGTTCAACTCAGAACAATGACCTTTATTTGTTCACTCTTAATTCATCATTCATGTTAAATAAACCAGCACTTGAAGCTGGGAAGCACATCCAATTCGTAAGATAATTTAAACCAAACATTTCAAAAAGCAGCTTAATATCAAAGCCTCTAGGTCTACTTTAGAAAAAAATATTAAGGGGGCGCTGGAGTGGCTCAGTCGGTTGAGTGTCTGACTTTGGCTCCAGTCATGATCTCGTGGTTCGTGGGTCCGAGCCCTACATCGGGCTCTGTGCTGACAGCTCAGAGCTTGGGGCCTGCTTCAGATTCTGTCTCCCTCTCTCTCTGTCCCTACTCTGCCCATGCTCTTTCTGTCTCTCAAAAATGAATAAAGGTTAAAAAAAAATTTTTAGAACAAAATATTAAGTTTTATTATTTCAACTCTGAAAAGGATGTTAATAGAGATGATAATGCAAAACATAAGGAAAATTTAGAGTGTCGTACACATGTAAGGAAAGTTATCTAATACTCTGGCCTCATAAAATAGGTTTTTCTCATATATCTTTGTCAAGGAAGGAAGGAAGGAAGAATTAAGAAAAAAATACCAGTACTAAATAAGAAATGGTATTTAAATTCAGTTTCCAAACACAGTACCAAGGAATGATCAAAACCAGGATCTCCAAAAAACAACAGAATTTTCTTTTCATCCTTTCTTAATCATGTAAATAAGCAAGTAATTAATAAAACTACAGTACAATATATGGGAGATTTCTCAAGTTATTTCAGTTATCAATTGTTAATGAAACTAATGGTTTCAATAAGGAAGAAAATTCTGTAACAAGTACCATACCGCCCAGGAAAACAACTCTATGACATAGGGGGAAAGGTGGCCTACAATATTTCAGACACCGTGTTCAGCCAC
Organism: Suricata suricatta; assembly: GCF_006229205.1. Lineage (NCBI taxonomy): Eukaryota > Metazoa > Chordata > Mammalia > Carnivora > Herpestidae > Suricata > Suricata suricatta. The sequence continues at coordinate 84,999,225 of NC_043710.1, read as the reverse complement.
CACCATTATAATCATCATCAATGACTCACTCAGTGCTTACTATATGTTTATATTGTGTTTAGCACTGACAAGTAACACTTCATTAAATCAACAGTACAACTACTAAGACAGATTCTAGGGTTACTGTGAATCAAGAAGGTACCTACTGAGGCACCAAGATGTTAGTCTGTCCTGGATCAAAGTTTATAAATGCCACAGCTGGCATTCAAAGGTAAGACTATGTGGTTCCAAAACAAAATTAGTGCCTTTCAAGGGGCCTTAACCCCTGTAATGCTATGACAGGAAATAAGGCATATGCTAAGTAAAGCAAAAAAAATTTAAGTCCTAAATCAGGGGTTGGCAAGTTTTTTCGGTAAAGGGCCAGAAGATAAATATTTTAGTCTTTGCCAGCCATACTGTCTCTGCTGCAAGAACTCTGCTGTTATACTGCCAACGTAACCATACACAATACAGAAACAGATGAGCAAGACTGTATTCCAGTAAAACTGTATCTATGGCCACTGATATTTGAGTTTCATATAACTTGTACATCTTACAAAATGTTCTTCTTTGATTTTTTCCCATTATTTAAAAGTTTTTAAATCATTCTTAGTTCATAAGCCATACAAAAAACAAGCTGTTGGCCCTTCTAGCCTAGAATCTGAATTCTGCCAACTTCTATACTAAATAAGGCAGACAAATATAAAACGCTTTCGTTTACTCAACACTCTTCTCACAAATCCCAACTTGTAACTTCTCTAAGAATATCGAAATCTTGGGGCACCTGGGTAGCTCAGTCAGTGAAGCATCCAACTGTTGACTTCGGCTCAGGCCATGATCTCACGGTTTGTGGAATCAGGGCCCACATCAGACTGCGCTGACAGCAAGGAGCCTGCTTGGAATTCTCTCACTCCCCCCTCTCTGTCCCACACACATGCTCTCTCTCTCAAAATAAGTAAATAAACATTTAAAAAATAAAGAAGCTCAAAGTCTCAATAAGCTTGACAACTATCCAGAATAATCAAAAATTTCAAAGAATGAAAAACTGTATGGATTTCCTAAGAATGAGAAAGAATCACAAAAGTGTGGAAGTGGAAGAAATCTAACACATTCTCATTTCTTAGGCACATTTTTAAAAACTGATGTTAACATACTGAAAACAATTAAACACTGAATTTATATGTAATAACAATAATACTTTACAGATATAAAATATTTTACAAAGCAGTTTCACATTCTTTCTCTCTTCTCATCCTTCACAGTTCTGTAAGAAAGACAATGCAAGACTCCTCATCTCTGTTTTATACCTAAGGAAAACAAGCTCAGAAATGGAAATAACTTTCCCAGAGAAGGAACCAGGCTACACAACTCCTAGGCAGCAGAATTGCAACCATGACCTGATTTCAAGGCCTGCTGTCTTAACTATGTGCACGGACATCAGATTTCATGTTAACAGGTTAAGTCCTAAAAATGCTCAAGAATATTAAGATTATCTATAAATATACCATAACACAATCATCAAAATACACTGAACAACCTTTAGTTCATTCCGTCCCATTTTTCTTCTGCTACCACAGTCTTCTGAAGAAAACAGGTGCTACTCCTTGACATTTGTTAAATGCGTTTACCTGTACATACTGTGCAGACACTATACCCAGACCAGCTTAGAAAGGGGAGACAGTGCTGAATAAAACATCTAAAGAGAGACTAAGAGAAAGAGAATGGGAGGTGGAGACGAATGTATTGCTATTAAAGTCTCACCCAACTGATGACTGGGAAATGATGTGGGGGTTGGGAAAAGAAAATAAAAGGAACGTAACTACTGGAATTCAAACCAACATCAAAGACTCTAACAACAGTTGAACCTGCCTGGCTGCTTCCTAGTCACTCCCTAGAAAACAAAACAGTTATATAACCGGGGAATGTTCTTCCAACTAACATTTCCTCTCTGGCCCACTTACACTTTATCACCCACCTCAACGTGCATTACCAAACAGTAAACTGGGCCTCCACACCAGCTGGGGCAGGACAAGTCTCTGTCCAAAGTGCTGCTTTACTCCATGGGCTGCTTATAGGCATGAAGGTATGAAGAAGACCGGTGAGCCCCGGTCCAAACTCACACCATTCTAGAAACTTGTTCTATAGAGAATCACTGCATATCCAATTTTAGGAATGAAGTAGACACCAGATATTCCTATAAACGGAAACTGCAACACCATAATATCTCATCTTCACGAATAGCCCTAATGAAAAGAATTCATACCAATGAGTACTTTAAAAACTTTGAGATCATGTTGTAGCAGCAATTAAGCTTCTATTTTCTTCACTCTCAAGTGCAAGGAGCAAAAATCAAGACTCCGAGTTAGACGTCAATTTACAACATAAGGAAAAATATACTAATGAATTATAAGCATCACTCCCAAAAAACATTACAACAAATCATATTACTGAAGCAAACTAGCACATTATCTGGACTCTAACAGCCACTGTACTCCAGGACCATATGCTTTTTTCTTCTTCCGATATAAATATGAATATAGACAACGTTTAGAAAAGCAACCAGTGTATCAGAAGTTATTCCTATTCAGACTGACTTAAAAGGTCTAAATCTGTGCCAAATAAAACTCTGAAAGAATGGAAAATAAAAGAGATGCTGACAACAATGCAATGTGGCCCAGCTGCCAGCTACCCATGTAACATCATGCAATGCCCCAAGCACTTTAAAAGCAGATTGTAATTCTGCATGCAGATCAAAATTATAATTATCCAAATTCTATTTCCTAAAAAATAACTTCTAAACTGCATCCCAACCATCCTGCTGTGTAAGTCTTCTCCCCTCCACCTTCTTTAAGCTTCAGCAACAGAAGGTGAAGTTATAAAGGGTCCAGAAGTAGACCAAAGCTGAGAAGTCAGGTTTGACTTTCCCTCCCTACCGTTTCTTGTGATCTATTTGCGAAAATCTTTACCATTTTTACTCAAGTCAACAAAATGAGAAAGGCCCTATGATACCGTGAGTTCGGGACGGGGGCTGGGGAGGGCACGAAGTCACCAATTTCGTCCAATATGTAGCAGCAACTTCGGCCAATTAGGAAGACGAGAGGGAAAACTCCAAGGGAGTCCCTGCGAGCAGAGACAGCTCGCCCAGCCTGCCCCACGCACACCGGGGGGCGGGCACCACGAGGTGGCCCGTGGGCAGCAGAGGGTTTCGCTCCAGCCGCGGCTCCTCTGGGAGCGCCCGTGTCCCCAGAGCCCCCACTCAGCCATTCCATGGGAGGCACGGCTCTCGCTTGACTTGAGCCTCCGCTGCGAAGCACTGCAGCAGGCCAGAAATCCGTCCGAAGCCCTGGTCCGCCCAGGCCGTGGGGGAAACTGGAGATGCGAGCGCGGGAGGCGGTCGGCTCGAAGCGCGGTCCACCCCCGAGGCCGGGGAAATGAGTCCGGTCGGAGGGGGGGTGGGGGATGTGAGGGGGGGTCCGGTGGAAACCCGAGATGGTCTTCTAAGAACATTCAATCAGGAACCTTTACTTTAAAAACAGTTTATTCTAAAAAGGAAAGCAAGGCCCCCGCAGCTTTCCCTGCGGCGCCTGCCCACGTCACCGGAGCCCCCGGCCCTCCCGCGGCCCCCACCTTACCGAGCCCCGCGGCCCCGCCGCGCCGCCGCGGCGTC
>NC_043710.1:84987299-84995479 GCF_006229205.1 Suricata suricatta | reverse complement strand
GGATTCGGGCGTAGTCCGATGCCTGGGCTTCTGCATTGTGCTGCGGTGCAAAAATAAAAAACCTGCCGCAGCAGCAGTAACACCAGGAAGAGACATCCTGCGAGACTACGGCAGTAGCTCCTCTCCGCTCCCAACTGACCCCTGAATACTGTCACCGCTCGGGGAGGAGAGGGGGCGTTGCCACTAGTCAGGAAGATCCTTGTCGCTCCAGCTCTTTCGTATTTTGGTCCAAAACCAACTCGCATCGGTTATTATTTGGAATCGGAGGCCTAAAAGTTCCTTCAGTTGGTTTCTTCATTCGGAGTTATGGACCAGAAGATTTGAAGTGACATGGCAGGGGAGAGGAAGGACAAGCAAGGGTGAAAGAGTAGCAAACCTGAAGGTGCGTAGCTAGACTGAAAAGCGATTTTGGGGCAAGTGAAGGAGCTCACAGGGAACCCCCTGCCTGTGGATGGCACTGCCCTTGCTTCTTCCCCTATTCCTTTTGTTCAGCCTCCAGAGACTGAGCAGCACTTCCACCTGCAATAACCATCTGTGTAACAAAATAGATCTTGACATTTTACCGTTCTATTTTCATTGTTTTCTTGTAGTATCTAAATGTTGGGGGGGGGGGGTTAACCCACATAATTTAACTTTTATCAAATCTGCAGATGCCAAATATACTGCATCACCTAATGTCACTGCAGTGATTTGGGTCCACTCAGCATTTAGTCATTTCAGTGGGTGTCATTGAATATAAAATGTGGCCTTGACCACACTTAGCAGAATGTCAAGGGCATGTACATAAAGCAGGATTTCAACACATCCTAGGGAAAAATTAAGGAGTGAACACGTTCAGTAATCCCACACTTGCCAGCTTCATTATAACAAAGTTTCTTTAAAGACCAAAATTCTGGATATTTTCTAGCAGGGAACAAGATCAGGGATATGAGAAGTTTACATAGAGGGACAAAGTCCGATGGGGACATTTAAAGAAGCCTACTTCAAATAAATTGGATCCAGGTATCCTAGCCATCTGGGGAAGAAAGGTACACTCGGGATCTGTAAGTCTTAATGGGTACTTCCTAAGTGCTAGAGAAACAGTAAGGTAAATCATGAAAGCTGGGGACCTTGATTTCAAAGCAAACCCATAGTTGGAAACTTATTCTTCCTCCAAACTGCAACAGGTCCAGGGGGCCACCTTTGGGCCACAGAGAGCCATTTCTGAAGAGAGGGACATGTATGCAGAGAGGAATTCAGTAGTTTGTATTGTTTGCAGGATTGGTGAGCATTAAACATAAAACCTCCTGCGATGTCAAAAGGAAGCCAGTACTGGACATTAAACCAAGTCAGCATGGGAAGCAAGTTTTGCCCAAGGCTTCAGTCCCTTGCCTACTCTCAACCACAGTAATGACATTCTGCATTCTTTTTGAAAATCTTCACATCCCATAGTTTTGCCATTACACTCTAAAATTCAGTTGCAGTGGCTGAATGTTCAATGCTTTATGCTCTACCAGTAGAGAGGGTAAACAATACAGAATGGTGCTAGGATTTATGCATATGTTGGATGACACAGATATTTTACTGCAGAGTCTCGAAACATTTTGGTAACTTTCCCCCTTGTTGCTATTATATCTAGTTCAGAGAAAGAACAAATGGATTCCACATGTGTATGCCAAATGTCAGAGGTGTTTGAGCAAGCTCGAGGGTGCTGATGCTCCTTACTCTCATTCTGAGTCAGCGCTCCCTCTCCTTGGAAGGAAGCACCCAAATAGCCTATGAATAATAGTTATTATTGCTAAACCTGCAGATAAACCGAAGGTTGTTATTTCTGGGCCACCTCTGCAGCCATCTGAACTTGGCTTTTCAGATGTTTGCGAACAATTACTTCTATCCTAATAACACCCTTAGTGATTCAATGCATCTAACCCAAAAATTGCAACATTCGCTAAAAGAGAAAAAGTCTGTCTGGCTGTAAAATAATGTTAAATATCTACATTTGTTGTGGTTTGATTCAATACTCCCAAGGTGAGGGGCACGAGAAGGAAAAAAACAAAATAAGGCTAACCCCCCTCCCTCTGAAGCTGCTGGAGCCCTCAACATGGCACTGTCATCTTCCAGACAGTAGCATCTGGACTCACTCCTGGCATCTCTGATCTGTTGCACTGCAGTCCCCTCCAGGCACTGAAGCAGCGTCATGGTGCAGACAAATAGAGCCAGCGAGGAGGGCAGCCACAGGGAGGACTGCAACACTCACCTAACCTTGAGCTTCAGAGAAAGCCTGGGAACTGAGCAAGGGAGAGAGGGGAGCTTATTCATCTCCAAATTGAATGCTCAACAGCTGGCTTGAGAAATATGAGTTGCTGAAAGTGGGCCAGGTTTAATGAGAATTTCCCCAAAGTGACATTTGATATTACCTTTATTTATTTTTTTCCTGGCCCAAGGGCCAGCTCCATTAAGCATCCCACAAAACAGGACAACAAAATAGATTCTTGAAAAAAATGTGTCCTGTGTGTTGCATTCTCTTGGCTAATACGGATGCCCATGAAGTAGCCTCTCTTAAACTTGGAGCCCTTTACAACAAAAAGCTACGATTGATTGAGCAACATTTGGGAAAGGGTTCAGCAGTCCTACTCCCTGAGATGTGACATATCCCTGGGGGCATGCATTGAAACAATAAACTCTTTTTCCTTTCCTCTGCTGGTCACATTTTGGTTCACATTAGCCTCTATCACAATAATTTAGGACTTTGGGCTGTTCTCCCACCAAGATTTCCGTTTTCAGTCTTTGAACCTTTACACCAGCTGGACTTCTACACACCTGCTTTGAATCATTCAGCCTGATGGTAGCTCCTTTGCTGTCTCTTCACTTGAGTCCTTCTCCTCTTCCAGGATTCTATTTGTTGATTGCCCCACAGCTCTGACCTTGGGCCTTTTCTGTTCTCTTTCTGCACTCCTTCCCAGGGCAGTCTCCTCCAGCAGTTGGCTCTAAATAGCCTCCATCCACCGATGTATATCTTTAACCCTGACTTCTTCCCAGCACTCCAGGCTCATGTATCCAGCTGCCTCCATGGCATCTCCACTTGGATATCTCAAACTTAATGTGCCCAAAACAGAACTCTTCATTTTCTATATTAAAAACAAAACTCAAAATTGCTTCCTTCAAGCCTTTCCCATCTCAAGACAAAAACCTCTCTTTCTCTCAAAGACTGCTTTCATTTTAGCAGCAAATCCTTCCAGTTCTACCTTCAAAACATATACTGAATTCAATCTCTTCCTTTTCTCTTTTTTTAATGTTTTATTTATTTTTGATACAGATAGAGACAGAGCATGAGAGGGAGAGGGGCAGAAAGAGAGGGAGACTCAGAAGCAGAAGCAGCTCTAGGCTCTGAGCTGTCAGCACAGAGCTCCACACAGGGCTCGAATCCACGAACGTGAGATCATGACCTGAGCTGAAGTCAGAGGCTTAACTGACTGAGCCACCCAGGCACCCCTCTTCCATCCCTCTTAACCACTAACACCCACATCTGCATCCCCATAATCTCTCTCCTAGGTGAGTAGCTGGTCTCCTGCTTCCACTCTTTCCCCTCCACTGGGCTAGCCTCAACTTAGCAACCTGAGTATTTCTTTTCAAATATTAGTAAGATAATGTCATACTCCCTACCTGAAACTCTCCAGTGCTCTATTCTTCTAATCACACTACAATAAAATCCAAAGCCCTTCCCTAGCCTTGCAAATCCCCTTTAGTCCCAATGCACTTCTCCAGTCTTGTCTTCTTTTCTTTTTCTTTTTTTTTTAATTTTTTCATGTTTTATTTATTTTTTTGATACAGAGAGAGACAGAGCATGAGAGGGGGAGGGGCAGAGAGAGAAGGAGACACAGAACTGGAAGCAGGCTCCAGGATCTGAGCTAGCTGTCAGCCCAGAGCCCGATGTGGGGCTCGAACCCACGAACGTGAGATCTGACCTAGGCCAAAGCCGGAGACTTAACCAATGAGCCACCCAGGCGCCCCGTCTTTTTCTTTTTTATAAAGTAACCTCTACACCCGACGTGGGGCTCGAACTCACAACCCCTAGATCAACAGTCGCATTCTCTATGGACTGAGCCCCACCAGTCTTGTCTTCTTAACATTCACTTTGCCAGCTAGGAGGCCAGCCTCCAGCTGTTCCTAATTAAGCCATTTAGGGCCACTTCTCTTCTTTTAAATTAACCTTTCCAGGGTACCTGGGTGGCTCAGTAGATTAAGCTTCCAACTCTAGATTTTGGCTTAGGTCATGATCTCCTGCTTTATGAGATCAAGCATCACATCGGTGTCTGCACTGACAGTGTGGAGCCTGCTTGGGATTTTCTCTCTCTCTCTCCCGCTCTCTCTTCCCCTCCCCCACTATCTCATGCTCTCTCTGTTTCTTTCTCTCTCTCTCAAAATAAGTAAATACACTTAAAAAATCAATTAATTAAACTTTTCAACTACTGTAAAACAGGTTTGCCTTCTCTGTCCCCTTATTTTGTTCTTTTGGTTCTTTCTCTCTTTTTTTGGACACAACTGATCACCCACATGATTATGTTTTGTAATTGGATACCTATTTGCCTCTCTTAGTAAAATGAGAGCTCCATGACGTCAGGTACTTTGTATTTTGCTGCTGTATTCACATTGCCAAATAAATGAATAAATTCTGTACTGCCTGAGTACATAATCTGTATGCCCACTTATTCTCTGCTGTTTTATTGCTATGAATGTATCGTTATACTTGTTACAAGTGCAGACAGCTGCAAATTATAAAATTATATAATTGGCAAATTACTGAAAATCAAATCGAAACAAATTATATTGAAAATCTAAGAATATCAAGATTCAGCAGTGAAAGGTACATATGAAATGAGTAATTTAATACCTATAAGGCAAAATCATACTCTAACCTTGTACTAGGTTTTGATCAGTTTAAGTAAAAGGCACAGAAAATTAAAGCCAAGTTATATGAAATGTCTTCTCATTCCCAACAAAAATAATCACCATCTTAGAAAGAAATGTGGTAAATTTTAGCAGATGCTAGTTCTCCCTGTCATTTTTCTATCTTGTCCTGCTCTGTAACCTTAAGCAAGTTAATGACATTTCCATGTTCCCATCTGTGAAATGGGCCTGCTCACTTTGTTCTTTAGTTTGGATGTATCATAAAGTAGAACAATTTAATTATTATGAAAAAGCTGTGGAGAGGGAATTTGGAAATTAACAGTGGTTATTATGCCTTCCAAACTTGTTTGCATAATATTTTGAAAACGAGGCAGAAATAAATCTAATTTTGAAATAAATTCTACAAAAATCACTCCACACTGCTAAAACGATCAGAAAAACTGTTCAGAGGTACCAAAACAATCCACTGTCTGAACTCTACACTTCCATTTTATAGTCAGATGTGAACTTAGGCCAGGAAATGAAAGGAATCACAATGAAATATAAGCTGCTGAATAAAGTACTAATTCTGCCTCTTAGCAAGCAAAGTCATGTAGAGGCTCATGAAAGAATTAACAAAGAGGCAACTATAACATTGATATATACGAGATCTTTAAGGGGCAACAAAATATTTGGAAGGGGAAACTTTGTGAAGCTGTATTTCCCCAGCAAACGTGCTGCTTTATTTAAAACGTATGTGTAATGGAGGCGGCTTGGAGGAAATTCCTATTGGTGGCTGTGCAGTGGGGAGGGTGGTGAGATGTTGCTACTCCTCATGAGAACACACACACACACACACACACACACACCCCATTTCACTGTAAACACATTGAGTGCTATATACCCCTCCCTCAGCGCTCTGCCTGAATCAGCACTCTACTCAGCTGCTTGGGGATGCTCCCAACCCCAGAGCCTTTTATTAGATCTAAAGAACTGAAACCAGTGTTGAGGAAGCGCATGGGAAAGTGACTTGGGAAAGACAGAGATCAAAGAGAGGTCATTCAACTCCAAGGCTGCTTCTTTCCCAGGGTGCTCCCTGCAATTCCCCTCCCACGACTTTGTCTTTTATGGCTTCTGGTTTCCAGAACTTAATGCATCTCAGAAGGTCTAAAACATCTGTGTTTTCCTGCTGTATTCAAAATTCATGTTGGCTGAGAATTTACCTATGATTCTGAAACTTAGATGCTAGGTTTCCTGGGCAACTTGAGAAGAACCGTAGTAGATAATCCAATGTGCCATTTTATTATTTTTTTTAAATCACGTGCACTTGGCCTTGGAAGTTATTTTGTATTTAACTTGAAGTATGGGCAGTTCCTGGGCATAGTGGGGGGTTAGGGGGGTCATAATATATCTGACAAAACAATAAAACTACCCTATCAAAATATTATTCCCCTGATCCCTGCTCAATTTTTTCTCTTATGTATTTCATGATGAAAACAAACAACAGTACTCCTCAGAGTGGTATAAAAGGCCAGTCTCAAGCAGAGCTGATAACAGACTCAAACTTACTAGTTCACTCCTTTTCTGGGCCATGATCTAATTTAAAAAGTATTTCTCTTTAGTTCTTGATGGATTTTAACCAAAAAGCAACAGCAACCGTTTTCCTCATGACTACAGAATACTTTGTTGAAGATTACTACAGTACTGAGAGGAAAAAATCAAGCAACAGAGAAAATCATAGTTAAGGTAATTCAGAGTTGTCTATGCTTTGTGAAACACCTTTCAATTGAGGAGCCAAGGCTTTATCAACAAATATGAGACAGTATTAACTTTCAGAGAACTTAAGGCACAGTGATTCAAATTCTTTTTTTTTAATTTTTTAATGTTTACTTTTGAGAGAGAGAGAGGAAGCATGAGTGGGGACAGGGGTAGAGAGAGAGGGAGACACAGAATCCGAAGCAGGCTCCAGGCTCTGCAGAGCCTGACGTGGGGTTCAAACTCACGAACTGAGAGATCATGACCTGAGCCAAAGTTGGTCATGAGGGCTCAACTGACTGATCCAGGTGCCCTCAGAGATTCAAATTCTGACTGAAATTCAAACTGTACTTTATTATTTTTCCTTTTCATAAAAGGCATCTCTTTTTTAATAAATATGGGTTGATGACCAGGTCATACAAAATTGGACAAGAAGGTAATTTAAGAATAAATTAACTGTATGCTGCTGGAGAAATCCCTCCAAACAGAAAAGACCCACTTCACCCTCTTCCTTTCCCACATACTCCTGGAGGGGAGACCAGTGGTTCCTAATTGTACCTGGTGCAGGTGGCCATAACTCTTCCCACATCCATAAAGGGACATGGCATCAAAAACAAATCCACCTTCACGAAGTGTGTCACAAGCTAAGCTCTGGTATGCTGAGGAGCTAAGCCATTGGCATTTCACATACCCAGTCCTTACTTAGTTTTTTTTTAATGTTTATTTATTTTTGAGAGAGAGAAAGAGCATGCATGCAAACAGGACGCAGAGAGAGATGGAGACAGAAGATCCAAAGCAGGCTCCACACCGACAATTGAGTCCGACACAGGTCTCGAACTTATGAACTGCGAGATCATGACTTGATCTCAAGTGGGACACATAACCAACTAAGCCACCCAGGTGCCCCCTTACTCAGTTTGTTGATGGACAAGTAGCCTCAATAAGAGAGCAACTGTTCCATCTCTATCCGTTCCATAATTACTAGCCCTGTTTCTGGGCTAATTCTCAGATCCTACATTTCCCCAAATCCTCTGGTGCCGTTTTTTTGTTTTTCAAGTGACAAACCTCCTCAACATCACCTAGATACTACAATGCATCACTTTACAAGGAAAACAAAGTCAACTTCCCTGGAACAGATCAGGAAATTTTGGCTCTTCCTTTTACCAAGGGAGAAGGATAACTCTAAGGAGATAACTAACTCTCGCTCAGAAGTACCCTTTTTAATTAAGTCCTCATCCAAACGGTACCAGGCTGGAGGCTGGAGACTAGGCAAAGAAAAGTGAGCCGGGAGTCCCCTCCATTTCTCAGTGCTTAGAGTTTAAGATAGATCAAATCAGCGAAGGTTAATCTATGGGTATACAGACATCAAACAGCTGTGCAAACATTGGACAGATGCATAAATTAAATACAAAAGCAAATAAAATATTTACATTAAGTAAAAGTCATGCAGCTGCTGTTATTATCCTCTGCTGAAGCTCAGGAGGGAAGGAGGTACATTAAGCTAAACAGATTGTATTTTTCTGTCGGGGATGGTGTCAGCAGGAAGGAGTGGAAAGGTC
>NC_043710.1:84919541-84987199 GCF_006229205.1 Suricata suricatta | reverse complement strand
AGACATCAAACAGCTGTGCAAACATTGGACAGATGCATAAATTAAATACAAAAGCAAATAAAATATTTACATTAAGTAAAAGTCATGCAGCTGCTGTTATTATCCTCTGCTGAAGCTCAGGAGGGAAGGAGGTACATTAAGCTAAACAGATTGTATTTTTCTGTCGGGGATGGTGTCAGCAGGAAGGAGTGGAAAGGTCACACATGGCCAGAGGAACAAAGACAACTGTTACGTAAATTGTTGTCTGCTGATGCGCGACCTCTAAACTTGGTCTTCAGGCTGAAGTGACTTTGTTTCTCAGAAATGACTTTTATATGCCAGTCTGTGCTTTCAGGAAACTGTGTCAGTAACTATTTTAAAGTGTTAGAGTGGCCAGCAATAGCAGAAGCCCAATGGGGTGACCTGAGTGATACAATAAGAACTGTCCAACCTCAAAGAAAATCTTGCTATTCTACATGTGTCCAGGGTAAAATGAAAGGAACCACCCGGTAGCTTAATACCATTAGAAAGTCTGCATGCTAGCCAGGCAGCATGGAAATTTCCTGTCTTTTCTATGGAGGAACTCTGGGATGCAACACAGCTTTATTTAGCCTGGATTCCTATACCCGACACCTGGAACATAGGAGACATGAATGATTGATGAATTCCTAAGCTGCTCATGAATCTCTCCTTACTTTAGGAAGCAGAAAGCAGTATGGCATGTTGTGTTTATTTTAAATAAAAATAGGGTTTTTTTTTTTAAATTCAGAAACATTATGTGCAGTGTTCTATATTTGAAAAAATAAAGACTTCAAAACAGATAAAGTAATACAAGCTCATTGTTTAAGAATCAGAAATGGCAGGGGTGCCTGGGTGGCACAGTTTATGAGTTCAACCCCCGCAACAGGCTCTATGCTGACAGCTCAGAGCCTGGAGCCTGCTTTGGATTCTATGTCTCCCTCTCTCTCTGCCTCTTTCCTATTTGCATACACTCTCTCTGAAAAAATAAGTAAACATTAAATAAATAAATAAATATCAGAAATGGCAATAAAATTTTTTTCAAAACCCAGTAATTCTACAATTGACAAATAATTACTGCTAATATTCTGGTACATATCCCCTACATATCTTTCTAAAAATGTATATATATATATATATATATAATTTTTAACATAAACAGGACCATATTGAAACTAATGTGTGCCATATGCTTTTTCCCTTAACAAGTTTTCTTCTTTTTTGTGTGTGTTAATAAATATTTATTTGCATCATTTTCATATGATCATATGTCCATGCCATACTTCCTATCATATTCTCCTACTGTTGGACATTTCTAGTGCTGTAAGGTTTTCTTGTTCTAGTTAGTGATAGCTGGTGGGTTACCCTTGCTGCTAAATATGTGTGCATATCATGAAACTGGAAGAATCAGAAGTCTTTTTTCCTCCAAACTGATACCTACAATTCCATGCTCAGTGCCTCAATCCTTTAGTTTAAGGGTTTTGTTTAGTTAAAAAGTGAGAAACGCCAACAGTGGTGTTCTTTAAGTGCTATCTAACACTGATTCTCATTTCTCCTTGGGAAGGCCTGAGAAGGTCTCAAAGATTGGTTCTATACTCAAGTTTTTACTGGTCAAACCAGAAAAGTCCCAAAGTCCACACATATTCTGGTAGAACTGTTACACTTTTATAATTGACAAAAATCCTTGAGCAGTTGGAAACACAGTTAATGCTATCTGGTACTAATTACTGCCTAAATTTAGTTTATTAGAAGAAACACATTCAGCCTTAGCCTATTCCCTCAATACCTGATCCAGATACTCAAATTTTATTCTCATGTTTCTTGTATTTTATATTTGTCTGATTTTTCTGTAAATATAAATCTAGCTACCTTATAATCCATCTTGATTACTACCTAGTCACTGAATTAATCTTACTAAGACCTCAGTTTTTATTTCACTTCCAAGCAATCTATGACTGGAGGTCTCCAGAATTCCCTTTAATACCAACAGGATGATATAGTCCTTTTTATTGACATATCCAGGACTTTCTTAAATCCAATAAGTGTGTCTCTGAAGTGTTATCAAACTATACTGGTTACTCTGCAAAAGACAGAGCCCAAAGGAGGGGTGATGGTTCCTGTTTCTATGCAGGAAACAGGCACGCGGTGTGTGTGTGTGCACAGGCATGCATGAGAGTAGGGAGAGGAAGAGAGAGATCTATCTCAAGAGACAGAAGGTCAACAATGTCAAGGGCTGCCAGGTATTTAAGACCTGATAATTGCTGCTGGTACTGAAGTTTTGTTTCCACAGAGACTCCCAGAGCAACCTTGGGGAAATGACTGAATGCTTCCACTCCTCCAATCTCACACCTGAACACCAAGTACAGGAATATTTTCCAACTCCTTCCATTACCAAAGCATAAGAATGAATTACAATTACAGTTGGTGTTTTGAGATTTGATGGGTACGTTATGACTCCATGTTCTTTTCATATTGCTTGTATTTTCACCCAACTGGTAAGGAAGGACAATTAGGCTAGAGATGTCACTTTTCCATACTGCTCTCTTGGGAAGAGTACCCAATGGCTTCATAAATTTAAGAACTTAGTGGCAGGGTGGGAGAGGGAGAGGAAAAGAGGGCGAGAGGGAGAAAAAGAAAGAGAGAGAAGAATCATAACCACCCACTCACACACATTTGGCATTTCAAACTTTGAGCAGTTAATAACCAGCTCCTTGAGTTGGAAGCTGTCAAGCCCAGAATGCTGTTTTATTGTTCTCACACACCCTACTGAGCACACCTTCCTTCCTGAAAAGCCTCAGCACAAACCCACTTTTCTGCTTTGAAAGGCAAAAGAGTGGAATGGAGTTTAAAAGGAAATACAAAAGCTTTCATAAAATGGAGTAAGGACCAAGGACTCTAACTCCAGGAGGCCAGTATTTTAAAGCAAATATTCCAATTGTTTTCTACCGCTCTGTATGTGTCTATTCAGAAAGAACTTGGGCTTCAAGGGTGGTTTATCTGTATTCTCTTCCTCTGACAAGGGACAGGGAACCCAGTCTCACCGCTGGGAGAGCCACAGGAAAGAAAATGGATGAAGGAGTCTTTTACAAAAAATTGTCAGTAATGCCAAAATAAAGATAGCCCACAAATTAAAGACAGTCAAGAATCTCAAGCAGTGAAGGAGCCTGAGGAGGCCACCAAATTGAGCAAAGCAGCACATATGGAAGCCAGAGAACAGAGCCAGGTGACATAAGATAAGACCAAAGCAGGGAGTCGTGGGGTCAAGGGCTATAGAAAAGGCTATCCTGAGCAAACGCTTGGGACAAGGGCTTACATCAGCTGGCTCTTCTTTACTTACTAAGGCAGCATGTGTAGGAGGCCTGGCTATTGAAAGGCTAAGACCTGTGAGGTTAAACCAAATGATCTGCAACCAGTCAGAAGGCTCTGAACCTCAAGGTTTATCGAGGTGATAGCATCATAATCACTAGCATACATTGAATGCTTACTCTGCCCCTTGCTAAGCTGTGAACACTAATTAAAAATGTAGTACTTAATGTTTGCAACAACAATATCAAGTAGGTATAATTGTCCCTGCTTTGCAGCCTGGAGAACTGAGACAGAGGTTAAACAATTTGCCTAAGATCACATTATAACTGGTAATGCTATGGTTTGTAGTCAGGTCTCTGTCTTCAGGCCCCAGTTCTTCTCAAACTTGAGATAATTAAATAGGCACATGCCTCCTCCCTCCCATATATTCTGATTCAGCAGCTCTGGAGTGGAATCTGGCAGTCTGCATTTTAACATGCATCCCAAGTGTTGTTGATACAGGGGCCCACGACTCCATGGCACACGTACCAAAACACTACCTCGTGCTAGCAAAGGCCAGAAACAAGCCTATAGGAAGCAAGGATGGAAATAAATTGTAGGAAAAAATGTAGAAGAGGTTTCACCTGATAGTCTATGATAGTCTAACTTATTTGTCTCCCAAAATATGTGTTTCCTCTCATTTGGAAATAGCCAAGAGTAACCAATCTGGTCTCTAGTAGGATGGAGCTTCCTCACTAGTGTGGGTCCTGCAGACCCTACTTCCTTACTCAGTTACAGGTTAGGCTGCAGACAGATCTGCCCTAAATGTCCCTGCAACCGCATTCTACAAAGCTCGAGGGGCAGGGATATTCCACACAACCATTCTCAAATGTGAGAATCCCATTTCATCAGTTCTAACCAGAGTAAAAAGGGGGTAAGAACTTGCCTTTCCGGCTATTTCAAAGACAACTTTTAAACAAAGGGACTAGTTCTCACAAACACCCACAAAACAAAGCACCTTGATAAAAATCACTGCTAGGTTTCCCAACATCATTATCATGCATGAACTGGCATTTCTCTTACTTTGGTTAAACTCCTGAATTCCTGGGCCAAGCTTCTGGGGAGAAATCCTTCTTGTTCACAGGGTGTTTTCTCCTCTCCCAGGGTTCCACCTTTAGGGCTGTAACTTCACCTAGATTTCCGTAAAGAGGTTGGAAGAAAAGATTACTTCCAGTGAAAACATTGGAGGCTCTAAACTAGTTTCTTTGCAATTTTCATTTTTCCAAATGAGAGCAAAGGGGCTATTGGAACATTTCATAATCTACATCAGATGGAAATGTTCTTGAGGATTTGTTTATTTCTTTCTGAAAATCTCCTAAGTCTTCTCTCCCCTTTCTTTGCTGCCCTTCCACTGCAGTGTGTCTGTAAGCGCCTTTGTGGCCTCTACTGCAGGCCTCGGGCCAAGGCAAAAAACGGATTCTTTTCATCCATTCAAGTGTGATCTGGGCCAGACAAGTCTGCTCCACAGGCTAGAGGCACAGAAAATACTGTATTCTGTATTCAGCTTTCAGCTCTGCAGTGTCTATAGTGGGGGCCCGGCCCTTGGCAGAACCAAAGCAGTGACTAGGGCCTTTTAGCAGAAACTTGAATGCTGTTTGTTTGGCCCTTCCCTTCACCTGAACAGGGCACCCTGGTAGAAAGAAAAGCAGGAATGGTGGGCCCTGTTCCAACTATTTCCTCTAAGTGCACTGCCAACTCTAAAAACCATATCCTTTGGGGAGCACATGGGTGGCTCAGTCTGTTGGGCATCCGACTTCAGCTCAGGTCATGATCTCATAATCTGTGAGTTCGAGTCCCATATTGGACTCTGTGGTGACAGCTCAGAACTGGAGCCTGCTTTGGATTCTGTCTCCCTCTCTCTCTCCCCTCTTCCCCTGCTTGTGCTCTTTCTCTCAAAAATAAATAAACATTAAAAAATAATGAAAAAATAAAAAACATATTCTTTTACCTCTCAAACATGCATTTATTTTTGAGATGCCAGGTAGAGAACATGACAGTAGCTATATATGGAGTAGAATAATACAGTAATAATAAGCTGCTATGTTGGCATTAAATAGTATTAAATGTCTTCTCCTTCTTTAAGATATTTTAAAAAGTAATCTCTATACTCAATGTGGGCTTCAAACCTACAACCCCAAGATCGAGTCAACCTACTCCAAAGACTGAGCCAGCCAGACACCCTACTCTTCCTGTCTTTAGTATACGGAGGATACAATGCTTGAGGTATAGTAACAGGAGAGGGATTCGGGGTGAAAATAGAGATTGAGCTAGCTGAAGATACCTTTCTTTTGCGTCAGTTAACAAAAATAGGTTTTTTTCTTTAGTGCCTTTTGAAAATTACACCTCAAACTAAGTGTGATAATATTATGCAAAACAAAGATGGCCACTGTTCTATTATTCATTGTTCTGTGTGTGGTCTATGAGAATAAAATACTCTTTAATTACAAATATTAACAAAGGAGCAGAAAATTTATCATTATTTGATTATAATATTATTGTGATAACAGCAAAAACTGAAGAACTCTTAGAAATAACATAAGAATTCAGTAAGGTGGCAGGATAAATACACATGCACACAAACACTTTCTGATATTCCAAAATATAACCAGTTAGAGAATAAAAATGGCAACAATTCTCATTAGCAACAATAAAAATTTAAGTTACCCAAGAATAAACTGAATGAAAACTGCATATTATCTAAGAGAAGAAAACCATAAAACACTAAGTTTTTAAAAAGATTAGTTCCTGTCTAGTAAATCTCAGTATTGTAAGGATGTCAGTTCTCCCCAGAAGAATCTATAAATAGTAGGAATTCTAGTCAAGGGTGCCTGAGTCGCTC
Source organism: Suricata suricatta (assembly GCF_006229205.1). Taxonomy (NCBI): domain Eukaryota; kingdom Metazoa; phylum Chordata; class Mammalia; order Carnivora; family Herpestidae; genus Suricata; species Suricata suricatta. Next base: position 84,981,018 of record NC_043710.1, on the reverse strand, counting down.
AGTCACTTAAGCTTCTGACATCAGCTCAAGTCACGAGTTCACAGTTTGTGAGTTCAAGCTCGGTGTTGGGCTCTGTGCTGACAGCTCATAGCCTGGAGCCTGCTTCAGATTCTGTCTCCCTCTCTCTTTGCCCCTCCCCCAGTCACACTGTCTCTCTCTGTCTCTCTGTCTCTCTCTCTTTCTCAAAAATATATGAACATTAAAAAAAATTTAAAAAGAAGGAATTCCTTCTTTTCCAATGAAAATCTCAACAAGATTATTGGGGGGAGTCATTAGAAAAAAACCCTATTCTGTTAAAGGTTATTTACAAAAAGTTATCATCATAACTGTCTAGCAAATATAAAATGAATAAAGATCATTAATGAGGAAACCAGTAAGATGTTATGATTGGGTCAGATCATTATATATAACAATAATAATAACTGTATAATTATATACAATTATATTGTATATAAAATTCAGTGTATATAAGCAATTTAACAAAGAAATGTTAATGCCAAGTTTCATTTTTAAAAAACTGAGTAATTCCCAACAGGCCTTATATCTTAGAGATGACCTGTTTCACAAGACAAAAGTGATTTGTATCTCTACCAGACAATATCCACAACTTAGCCAGTAATTTCACCAAGTCTGGAAACTTAATCAGCAAAAAAAAAATAAGCTAAGTTTATTTTCCTACAATCCTAAGGTGGTATGACCTTAAAAGGATGTGCTGCTCACCCTTGTCCTAGTTCAAGGGTTTGAATGATTTTTATGAAAATTCTAAAAGTCATCAAATAAACTTGAAAGTAACTGATTTTTGAAAAGCAAAACAAAACAAAAACAAGGGAATTGTTTACTTATTAAAATAAGACATGTAGGGGCCCCTGGGTGGCTTAATTGATTGAGCATCTGACTTTGGCTCAGGTCATGATCTCAGAGTTCATGGGTTTGAGCCCCGCCTGGGGCTCTGTGCTGACAGCTCAGAGCCTGGAGCCTGCTTCCAAGTCTGTGTTTCTTCTCTCTGTCCCTCCCCCGCTCATGCTCTGTCTTTCTCTCTCAAAAGTAAAATAAACATTAAAAATTTTTAAAAATAAGACATCTCATAAACAGGAAAGTGTCTTACCTTAGTAAGTATTGTCAAGGAGGGCATAGTGAGATTAGTGAGAGTCTGACATCCATTTTCACCAGCTGTCCCATCTTTGAAACTTGGGCAATGCATGCTTGCTTGTACATGGCTCTCTCTGTCTCTCTGTCTCTCTCTGTCTCCCTCAGAACTGTCACCATCAAGTAAGCTCAGTCTCCCCTCTGCCAGCTTTTCTCCACCGAGCCCTGCCATTCCAATCTAGCACTCACTAACATCCTAATAATGCGTGAGCTCTGGCTCTCATAGCCCAGCTCTGGGTGTCCCCACACTATGGGCCAGAACTCTGAAGGTGGGGTGGTGGCAACACCATCTCTTACAGTGACTACGACATGTGTAGTAGTCTGTCACACCAAGATGAGATTGTTATTTGGGGGCTTTTTGGTGAAGCCTTTTCTTCAACTTAGAGACCCATAGCAAATTCCTTTCTATTTGTTTTTTTTAATTTTTAACAATTGTTTATTGTTAAGAGACAGAGAGAGACAGAGCAGGAGCAAAGGAGGGGCAAGAAGGGGCAAGAATCCGAAGCAGGCTCTAGGCTCTGAGCTGTCAGCACAGAGCCTGACACAAGACTGGAACCCATGAACAGTGAGATCATGACCTGAGCTAAAGTTGGATGCTTAACTGATTGATCCTCTCCTTTCTATTTTCTTGTGTCCTTAGGAGAATATTAATATATATCATCAATATACAAAGTTGTAGCATGTTCTTTCTTTCTTTCTTTTTTTATTTTTTATATCTTTACTCTCTTAATGGCCTGAGATTTCATTCAGAATAAGACCTGGGCTGTGTTTTCTCATTTGTGAAAATTAAAGTGATTTGACTCCTTAGGCTCCTTTCTGCTCTGTTTCTGTGACTGCTGCTCTTCAGGCACATGCTGTCCTGTAGTCTGAGTATTGTCAAGGAGGGCATAGCAAACTCAGGTCTCAGAGCCCTCTTTCTCCTGCTTAACATTGGCAGTGTCACTACTGGAGGTTAAATTTGGGGTACCCATCACTCACCTTCTCCCTAGGAATCTTGCTAATGGAACAAAAATCAAAGGGTGGGGGTGCCTGGGTAGCTCAGTCTATCAGGCATTGACTCTTGGTTTCGGCTCAGGTCATGATCTCATACTCATGGGATCGAGCCTCATATCAGGCCCCACATGGCGGGTGTGGAGCCTGCTTGGGAATTCTCCCTCTCCCTCTGCCCCCTCCCCTGCTCTCATGCTCTCTCTCTCTGTCTCAAGAAAGAAGAAAGAGAGAAAGAAGGAGAAAAAGAAAGAAAGAAAGAAAGAAAGAAAGAAAGAAAGAAAGAAAGAAAGAAAGAGAAAGAAAGAAAGAAAAAGAAAAGAAGGAAGGAAGGAAGAAAATTTGGCAAGAAATAAGAGACTAAATATGTCAAAAAAAAAAATCAAAGGGGATCTGAATGGTGGTCAAAGTCCTCTGGTAACAAACAGCTACCCGAGAATTTACCTAATTCATATTTAGACCAGGGTTGGTTTCCGATAGGCCCAGAATCCTAGTCTAAACCCTTATGTTCTTATTAATCTCTTCTTTTTCTTAATTTTTTAAACATTTATTTATCACTGAGAGACAGAGCATGATCATGGGAGGGGCAAAGATAGGGGGAGAGAGAATCTGAAGCAGGCTCCAGGCTCTGAGCTGTCAGCATAGAGCCTAACGCGGTGCTTGAACTCACAAACTGTAAGATTATGACCTGAGCAGAAGGCAGACACTCAACTGACTGAGCTACCTAGGCACCCCTAGATTAACCTCTTCTAAAAGATAATTCCCAAATCTCTAGCTAGCAGTCTTGCCTCTTCAACATTCAGGAAGCTTAATATTATTGGTAACAATGTGTTTTTGTAATACACAGAGATACAGGTTTATTTCCCCTAGTTATGACAAATCAGAGCCTTCCTCTTTGTCCTTTGGTATCTTCTTTAGGAAAAAAAACCAAGATTATATCTCTAACTTGACCATATCTCTATGGGAAGTAAAAAGTTCAGTGATTCCAATGCTTTGCCTGTAAGTCTGAAACTAGTCAGATGATTGAAATGTTCACTCTTCATTCAGGTATCTTGTGCAAGGAGACAGAGCTGGAGTTGTTCTGCTTATTTTTTTATATATCTTTATATATCTTTATAGATACACACACACACACATATATATATATATACATATATATATGTATATATATAGAGAGAGAGAGAGCGAGAGAGAGAAAGAGAGAGAGAGAGAGAGAGAAACAGAGCACAAGTTGGGGAGGGACAGAAAGAATGGGAGACACAGAATTTGAAGCAGGCTCCAAGCACTGAGCTATCAGCACAAAGCCGGACCCAAGGCTTGAACTCAAGAACTGTGAGATCATGACCTGAGCTGAAGTCAGAAGCTTAGCTGACTAAGCCACCTAGGCGTCCCTGAAGTTGTTCAGTTTAGAACTGGCCATCTAAGCAGCTCTCCTGTCATTGTGTAAAAAGAGACCAGAGAACAATTTAAAATGTACATGGATCTCGGGGCGCCTGGGTGGCTCAGTCGGTTAAGCCTCTGGCTTCAGCTCAGGTCAGATCTCACGTTCGTGGGTTTGAGCCCTGCGTCAGGCTCTGTGCTGACAGCTAGCTCTGAGCCTGGAGCCTGCTTCCGGTTCTGTGTCTCCTTCTCTCTCTGTCCCTCCCCCTCTCATGCTCTGTCTCTCTCTGTATCAAAAATAAATAAAACATTAAAAAAAATTTTAAATGTACATGGATCATGAAGGTTTGGATTGAAATATTAAATATTCAGCTTATCTATCCTGCAGTTCCTATCTGATTTAGAGCATAAATTAATACCACCGATGAACTAGAAGCAAATGTTTCATCTGGAGACATAGTGGATATACCAATAAAAATAAGATAATACTTATTTGTAACATAAATAATTATCTTTTGGTGTCTTGTTTGGATGCTATTAATTGTTCCTGAAAAACTAGCAAATTATTTTCAAATACTTCAATTAGGTGATAAAAGTTTAGGACTATGTTTGGCTCTGCACATTTTAATTTATGTTTATGGATTCTTTATCTAATTCTGATATTTAAATTTTTTTAATGTTTATTTATTTTTGAGAGAGAGAGACACAGAGCATGAACAAGGGAGGGGCAGAGAGAGAGAGAGAGAGAGAGAGAGAGGAAGACATAGAATCCAAAGCAGGCTCAAGGCTCTAAGCTGTCAGCACAGTTCAAACCCATGAACTGTGAGATCATGACCTGAGCTGAAGTCGAACACTTAACCAACTGAGCCACCCAGGTGCCCCTATATAATTCTGATTTTTTATAACAATCCCAATTCCCTTATAAATGTTTTATCAAACATACAAATTGTTTTACTTTGAGAAAAAAACAACAGCATACCATTCAGCAGTTATTGTATTAAACTTTACAGTACTAAAAAATCAAGAATTAGAATGGGGATTGGGGCACCTGGGTGGCTCAGTCAGTTAAGCCTCTGACTTCAGAAGCTCAGGTCATGACCTCACAGTTCATGAGTTCAAGCCCCACATTGGGGTCACTGCTGTCAGTGCAGAGCCTGCTTGGGATCCTCTATCTCCCTCACTCTCTGCTCCTCCCCTGCTTATACTTTAGCAATAAAAAAAAAAAGTAAATTTTTAAAAAAATTAGAATGGGGATTAATGGGGATTACATCAAGTGTATAAAGCAGAGTCTGACACAAAGCCTGAACTATATACTCCTTGCAGATTCAGATGTGTCTGGGCTTGTTTGATTACTAGTCATACAGGAGGTCCAGAGGTCTGTATGGTGAAGGAATAGAAGAGTTTGATTTAAAGAAAGAGACCTAAGGGGGCGCCCAGTTGCCTCAGTTGGTTGAGTATCCAACTCTTGATTCCGACTCTTGATTTTGGCTCAGGTCATGACCCCAAGATCATGAGATCGAGCCCTCAGTTGTCAGGCTCTGTGGTGACTGTGGAGTCTGCTTAAGATTCTCTCTCTCTCCCTCTGCCTCTCTCCCCAACTTGTGCTCTCTCTCTCTTTTTCTCTCTCAAAAAATTATAAAAAAAATTTTAAAGTACAGTAAGAGATATAGAAACTCTGAAGAGGGAGCAAGCCTTACCCTGACACCCCTGTATCACTTAGAATTCTTTCAAGTGCCAACAACAGAAAAAAGTGAAGTAAACAATAACCAGATGTTAGTTTACAGGACTGGTGGTGTGACTTGGAAATATGTCAAGGACCCAAGTACTTCCCCTTCATGACTTTGCCATCCTCAGCATGTTACTGATCAGAAGATGACTCAGCATTTCTGGGCAATATTTCCCCTAAAGAAGGGACATTTGTTTCCATGTGTCCTTTTTTCTTAGAGAAGCTTTCCAGGCACTTTCTGTTCCCAGATCTTTTCAGACAAAAGTAGGCCACATGCCCTTACCCTTGCTGCAAGGGACACTAGGAAAGCAAGTATGTGACATTTTCAGGCTTTATCATTGGAGGAGTTCTCCACTAGCAAGGAAGAGTCAGCCAAAAGCCATTAAACCACTGAGAGATATCACATATCACCTATAGAAAGTTCACGACAAGGAAGAGAGGCCGAGTGCACTTGTTTGATATGTGGTCTGACCTGGAGAACTGCCGGGCTCTCCTTAAGGATAATCAGAGTTTTCCCCACTAGGTTACCTTTGAACCTGTGCAAGAGTCTTATAAAGAAGAGATTTGTGGGGGCACCTGGGTGGTCCAGCTGGTTAAGCATCTGACTCTTGATTTCAGCTCAGGTTATTATCTCATGGTTCAACTCATAAGATCAAGCCGTGGGTTGGGCTCTGCACTGACACAGAGTGTGCTTGGGATTCTCTCTCTCCCTCACTCTTTGGCCTCCCCCACTCTTGAGTGCTCTCTGTCTCAAAACAAATCAATAAAAACTTTAAAAAAAGAAGAAGAGGTTTGTCAAAGAGAAACACGTGACAATCAGGATTTGAGTTTGACTGCACATAATAGAAAACACACAAAAAAAGTAGTGTCTGAACAAGTTTGGGAGGTTTTATTTTAGTTTATTTTTTATATTACAAACACCTAGAGGGACAGTCCAGGGTAGGTTTGGTAGCTCCGTGATGTCATTTGAAACAGATTCTTTTTACCTTTCTGCTCAGTTATTCCTTGAGTATGCTGTCTTCATCTTCATGATACCAAAATGGCACCCTCAGGCATTATGACCACATTCTAAGCAGGAAGAAAAAGAAAGGACACGGGCCATGGTAAGTGCCAGCCAAGTGATTTCTCTTTAAAGAATATTACTGAACATCTTAGACAGTAAGTTTGCTTTTATTTTAATAGCAGTAACTGTCACATGAAATTCTAGCTTCCATAGATACTGGAAAATGTAGTTTTATAGCTAGATCTATGCCACCGTGAAAAATGTCAAGGTTCCAATTGTAAGAAAAAAGAAAGTCAATTTTGGTTAAGAAACTAGTAAGGTTTGTTACAGTGTGGGTTTTTTAGATGAAAACTAAGAATGGAAATAGTATCGTAACAGTGCAGAGAGAGGGTATTTCTCTCAATCCATTTAATTTGGGGAAAGAGTTAGAAAGAGATCATTTTCTGTTAGGAACCCCTCATCGTTCAGGCAATGAGCAGGTGGTTGTTGAAAGAGCACTGATGGCAGCACCCACTGGGAACAGATGCACCTGGACCCACCTTGTACTCCAACCCACGCACGGAGTTCGTAAGGATACATGTAGCTGGTGAGGGATTTTGCAAGCCTGCCTGGATACATACTTTGCAGAAGTAATGCTTATTACATATTTCTTCTGTTAGTGAAATCATTCTAGAATCCCAAAGAAGATTGGTTGGGAGTGGGGTAGGCACGACTGCCTGGGAATATCTGATTTCCCCACAAGTTCTGGGAGACGGTAGGTCAAATGAACGTGGTGGTCTGAAGCTAGTGACCTCCTGGAAGGATGGAACTGATCGAATATCCTGGTTTTATTTGTCTGATCTCTCTTTCTGGAAGCAACATAGAACAGAAGAGAAGGTTAAACTGACTATGAACAAGTCCCCCAAGAGAGACATACATCGTCAAAATGAAAGGGGATACATGTAGGCTATAGTGTGATTAGACAGGGTTTGTGGAGAAAATAGGTCTTAAATTGGACCTCACAAAATGGGAAGAATTTAGATATTTAGAGCTGAGAACAAGGAGAACATTCTGTTAAGGTGTGATGAAAGCTCTGATTTAAGAAAAAAAAATAGGAAGGTTCAGGGGGAAATTTTCTTCTAACAGATTCTGGAACAATCTGAAAAGGAATAGGAACATAGGGAAGTATAGAAGAATGGCAGAGGTAAATCACTGAGGGAGGGGTCTGGGAGGATCACAACTCATTCAAGTCCTTCCTCTCTCTTTGTTTTTTTTTTTGTTAATATTTCCAACTAACTGCCTGATAATACAAAAACCTAAGAAAACCAGAAAGTCAATTCAAATAAAACTTTGGTGAATGGTATCAAGAATGTAGTATGTGGGGCTCCTGGGTGGCTCAGTTGGTTAAGCGTCCAGCTTTGGCTCAGGTCATGATCTCACGGTTCGTGGGTTCGAGCCCTGCATCAGCACTAGCAGAGCCTGGAGCCTGTCTTCAGATTCTGTGTCTCCCTCTCTCTCTGATGCTCCCCTGCTTGAGCTGTCTCTCTCTGTCTCTCAAAAATAAATAAAAAAATGTTTAAAAAAAAAGAATGTAATATTTACTGCTGGTGGGAGTGGAAACAGGTACCACTTGCAAAGCCATCTGGTGGTATTTAGTGAAGTTAGGTTTACATATGGGCTATGATACATCAATTCCACATATAGCGATGTGATACATACAATACAAATACATATAAAATCACCTTAGTGTCCATAACTGGAGGAATGGGTAAGTAAGATGCTAAGAATGTATACAATGGAAGAATCTGCCGCAGCGTGAAGCATGGGACAAGGTATACATGTAGTAACATGGATGGATATTAAAACGTAATTCTGAGTTGAACAAGGACTACATATATACTTAGTAATACAGATAGACATTGAAACATAGTTTTGGGGGTTCCTGGGTGGCTCAGTCGGACTCCTGATATTGGCTCAGATCATGATCTCATGGTTCATGAGATGAAGCCCCACAGTGGGGCTTCCAGCACGAGCCTACTTAGGATTCTCTCTCTCTCCCTGTCTCTCTGCCTTTCTCCCGCTTGCACATGTGTGTCCATGTTTGCTTGTACTCTCTCTCAAAATAAATAAATAAACATTAAAAAAAACAGTTTTGAGTTGAAAAAGTAAGGAAGAGAATGAGATGTAAGCATGATATTATCTATGTAAATTAAAGACACATACACACAGAACACTATATACATCATTTACAAGAATTCATGAAGGAAGGGAATGAAAGCAGAGATTGGGGGTGAAGGGAAGAAATTAATCCATCGATTAAAAGAGGAGATTTTGTACACCAGTGATGATGGAATGTGCTATGAACTCACCTCTCTGCACCTATAGTTTGCCCCCAGCTCTTCTCTCCACAAAATAAATCTTGAGAAAAAGAACACATGCTTAAACCTCCAAATATTTTTTTAAGTTTATTTATTTTGAGAGAGACAAAGACAGTGTGAGTTGGGGAAGGGCGAAGAAAGAGGGAGAATCCCAAGCAGGCTTGGTGCTGCCAGTGCAGAGCTCCACAAAGGGCTTGAACCCACAAAACTGTGAGATGATAACTTGAGCCAAAACCAAGAGTTTGACTGAGCCACCCAGGCACCCCTGACCTCTAAATATTTTTAAATGTGTCACTAGCACTAGAACATATGATCCCCTCATATATAAACTTGGGATAATAAGTATCTCATTGAATTTTCCAAAAAATTAAAAGAGACCATCAATTAAATGTTCAAATGGAGCCATACCCAGATATTGAGTGGTTGGCCAGGCTCACTAACTGGTGAAGAGACTCACTGTGAACTGTTTTTTTTTTTTACAGTTTATTTATTTTGAGGGGGGAAGGGCAGAAAGAATCACAAGCAGGCTCCGTGCTGTCAGCACAGAGCCAGGCACGGGGCTAAATCTCAGGAACCATGAGATCATGACCTGAGCCCAAATCAAGAATTGGATGCTTAACAGACTGAGCCACCCAGGCACCCCTCACCATGAATTTTATATCAAACTCACAGGGCTTGTGTTCAATTCCTGCCTGAGCAAAATAATAAAGCATTATGTCACGAACTTTCAGAGTCAAGCAAATAGTCAAAACCATATTAAGTACATTTATCCTCAAACACAATTGTATACAGTCTTGCTCCCTGTTGATTTCAGCCCTGCAGGGAAAACAATACCACTGTTGATTTAAGCTTAGGGAAACTCATCACCAATATTCTCTGCTGCAGTCAGTTTTAGCCCAACTCAATGCCCGCCTTTGACCATTACACCAGAGAAGGCAGTCCTGCCAATTCAGTGATTAACAAGCAGCATGAGCTGGGTGGTGAAGGCTAACGTCGCCAGCTCACACTGTGGGGAGGAGAAGACTGGCCAGCGTATAATGACCTAAACTGGCATTTGGTCAGATGATGGGGATTTTGCTGGCCGTTGGTCAAAGGCCTGAAACTGTACTCTTAAGTCTTCGGGGGAGCAATACCATTCCATAGTGTAATCTGAAAGAGTAATTTATAGCAATCTGTTGGAAGTAAGGTATCATTTGCAGCCAAATTTACAAAGAATAGAGATGAGAGAAGTGTTATATTTTATTACAAGAACATAAGCAGTTCAGAACATAATCCAAGGCCTCCTGACTGAAGTAAAATGTGACCAAAATATTTACTACAAGACTACTGTCCATGCAAGAAGAAAGAACCTTACCTTCCTACCCTTTGAAGAAACTTCTGAGATGTCATATCTATCCTGCTGTTGTATATTATTTATAAAATATATGAATCATCCACTGCTTAGACTCAAACATGTGGAGCATCATAAAAGACTTGATGAACTGAAAGAATTGTCACCTGTCTGCTATGGATGCAGCCTGGCTAAAGTCCAAAGCTCCATCAGATGGTCCCTCAAGATCTCCTCCAGACCTAACTTAAAAGATTCTTTAGTATGTGAATGGGAAACAAATTTAAAGTTTTAAGGAATCTCAGAGATCTTCCAGTCCAATTTCTTTTTTTTTTATCTTTGTAGAAATCATGCCTTAGAAGATAGCTTGCCCAATGAAGCAGTTAGCTTAATTCTATTCAATACAAATTTAATGAATATCTACTACATTTCAAGCATCCTATTAAATACTAGGAATGCAGATAGGGTGAATAATAATACAGCATGGCATATTACTTAAGCATGCACACTGGAGCCAGACTCCTTGGATCTCATTTTAGTTTCCCTACTTACTACTGTGTGACCTTGGGCAAGTCATTTAATCTCTCCATGCTTTAGTTTCATTATCTGTGAAACAAGATAATAATGAAAATATAACTCATGGGATTATTATAAGACTTAAAAGAGTTACCATACTTAATGCACTTAGGATGGAACAGTGCTGGCTCATGGTAAGAGCTCTGTAAGTACTTGTCCCTTAAAATACCAAGTGTCAGCCCTCAGAAGTCATCTTTTGTTCAGACACACAACCCAGCACAATGGGGGAAGTGCAACACTAGCCAGTCGAATTAGTGTCATAGTTGGTTGGTGGACACAGATTTGTCTAGTTCACCCATGACCCCATGTCTAGGACAGTGCCTGGCATGTGCTGAGTAGATGAATGAATTGACCACAAAACTAAAACGTCGAGGAACAGGCATGCTTAGAAGTAAATATTTGAATAGTATCTTTAAAAATGAGAAAGAAGTACAACATGAGAAAGAAGAGCACGATTTCTTCTCATAGAGAAGGGACAAGGGATTTCAGGCAGTTGAAGCCACAAGAGCATAGGCACATAAGTGTGAAGGTGACTGGCTTTCTTATCTTTATATATATATATATATATATATATATATATATAGTATATAGTTTCTTATCCTATATATAGATATAGGAGATATTGTATAACATATATACAATATATTTAACATTATGTATCTATAGACTATATAGTATATCCTATATCTACATATACTATATATGGTATAGTATTATAGTATGTAGTATATATAGATAGTATATATAGCATATAGTATATATAGATAGTGTATATATAATATAATGTATAGTATATATAGAAATAAGACATACTATATAGTCTATATATACATAGTATCTACTATAGTACATATGTATAATATATATAGATACATATAGGATATACTCCATAGTATATATATATATAGTATAGAGTAAATAGTTTTTTATCATATATACATATAAATATATAGAGAATATATAATATACACTATATATAGTATGTATATAGTGTATATAGACTATATAGTATATACACTATATAGACTACTCTTCTCACTTTCTTTATTTGAAGGATTTGGGAATTAGACCTACGTGTGCCATGGAGTCTGCAGCTCTTGGCTCCTGCTGTATTATACAGCACAGTTCTGATGAAATCAGATGCTAATTAAGATGCTCAAAGGGCTATCAGTTCTTCTCTTCTTTAGCACATGTTCATCCAGAGGAATTGGTTGATTTCACAAATCCAGCAGGGATTAAAACACTGAATTTGTATTTACTTAGCCCATCTGCTCATAGTGAGAGTTTGATTTACATTGATTGTTGATGTAATCAATCATTTCCTTGATTTGGATCCTTTTCTATGAGGGACCGAAATAGTTCATAGTTACATTCAATTAAACTACCTATGATTGGATATGCTGCTTTAGAAGATTTTTGATATTTATTAATCAATCACACAGTGGTCCTTATGGCAGAGATATTTGGTTGTCTCCCAATATCTGTGATCTATTTTCCCCTTCTTCTATAGTAACAGCACCCTCAATTTTTATCTGGGCACAGAGAAACTGAAGATAAACACTACATTTCCCAGCCTCTCATGCGTCTAAAGTTGGCCAAGTGACTAAGCAGACAAGATATGTTCAATTTCCAAAAAAAGTGCATTTTCAAAGAGTGACATTTTCTTCTTCTTTCATATTTTCTCCTCTGGATGGAATGCAAATGTGATGGCTAGCATTAAAGCATCCATTTAGACCTTGTGAGATGACCTTAAGGAAGGAAAAAAAGGGCTCAGGAGAACAAGTAGAAGTCTGGATCTTTGATACCCTATAGAGTGCCTACCTCCAGACTTAAATACAAGTGTGAAATAATAAACTTCTAGTTGTTTAACCTACTGTTAATTAAAGTTTGTTGTGTTTTTTGTTTCTTGCAGCCAAACCCACTCTTAATTTAAACAGCTTCCTTTTACTTTCCATCCTGACATCTCCTTGGCTTTCTCCTAGGCAGTTGTTACTACTTAGAGGATAAAAACCAAGATTTCCCAAGCAAATAAGAATAAGAATAACAATAATAATACTTAAGAGGATGAATACATTGCAAAAACTTTGCTTCTTCCTTCCATATCCAAAAATATCACCTTGTGAATTTCATGGCCAGTTTAATTATTTTTGGATTGTCTCATTTGCATTTTATGAATGTAGATGATTAAGAGCCAGTCTGTGAGTGGGAGGGAAAGTAAGAGATAAAACATGTAGAAAAGGAGCTGAAATGTTACCAAAGCAATTTAGGCAGAGGAAGATAGTAGACTCTCCAACAAGAAATAAATTATGATAGAGCTATAATGCAAAGCTATGCCATGATTAAGGATTGTGTTCTAGAATAAACATTATTGCTTTGGGAAAATGTACAGAATATTTTGTCAAATATAAAAGCAGATTCCAGAATAATACATAAATATACAATTATATATACTTAGAAAAAATACAAAGCATAGACACCAAAATTTTTAGTTACTTATCTCTAGCTAACAGGATTATAGATGACTCTTACTTTCTTCTTTTTAGTTTATTTGTATTTTGTAATTTTCCTTAGTAAACACATATGGTTTGCACAAATTTTAAGTTATTTAAAAGACAATTCTTGAGTGGTAGTGGAAGCAGGAATAAACTACCACACTTGGTTAAGGTTTCTAAATTGCTTAGGCAGAGTAATGTGAAGCAATGTTCTGATGACAAACAAAATCTAAAATCTCAATGACTAAATACATAATAGGTGTATTTCTCATTCATGTAAAATCCCAAGTGGGTCAGTGTGGTCGTTTCTTCATCAGACATCTCAAAGATGCATCTCAACATACAGCTATCAGGGTCAATGCAGGGATGGAGGGATAGAGGAGACACTGCCATATATTGGTAAGAATTTGCACATAGCCTTAGCTGCAAGGGAGGCTGGGAAATGTGGAGCAGTATACAGGATATCTGAAGAGTCCCTCTCTGCCACATACACATATGGAGAGTATGTTTCCTCACCTCAAAATCAAAATTTATGAGAAGTAAATAATTGACCTTAGAACTGATATAAAAATTTTTTTAATGCTTAAATAAGTGTTTCTCTTTTTGAAAGAGAGAGAGAGTAGGGGAAGGGCAGAGAGAGACACACACAAACAGAATCTAAAGCAGGCTCTAGGCTCTGAGCTGTCAGCACAAAGCCACAAGCGGGGCTCGACCTCATGATCCTTGAGATCATTACCTGAGCTGAAGTCAGACACTTAACTGACTGATCCACCCAGGCATTCCAGGCTTGGCTTTTAAAACACACACATGACATGCAGCACCTGTGTGGCTCAGTTGGTTAAGCATCTCACTCTTGGTTTCAGCTCAGGTCATGGTCTCTCAGTTCCATGAATTTGACCCCCACATTGGGCTCTGTCCTGTCAGCACAGAGCCTGCTTGGGATTCTCTCTCTCCTCTCTCTCTCTCTCTCTCTCTCTGCCCCTCCCCTATTTACACAGTCTTTGTCTCTCTCAAAAATAAATCAATAAACTTAACACACACACACACACACACACACACACACACACACACACACCAGGATATGTGATTACATCCTTGCTATAGTTTTTACAATACTCCACAATGGACCAACATGGCTGTGAGGAGGGGAAGGAAACGGGAAAAAATGAGGTCAAGACTAAAAGAGTCTTGTTCTCTCTCTAGCTCTTATTGCATAAAGGCAAGTGTCAGCCATGGTTGGAAGGGAGAGAGGGAATACTAAGGCCTTGGGCCTGAAATGGTGGCCAGGAGGAGGGACTAAGAGATACAACACAGACCTCTCCCCAAGACATTGGAAATACCAGGCAGAAGGGTGAGCTGGCTAGAACCTGGGAAGGAAAGCCAGGTCCAAATAGGATAAGAAAGTTAAAAAGACTGCCAGATTACGGCAGTGCCAAAGACAGAAATTAATGTCAGAATAGAAAGCCAAGAAGGAGGTGGGGTGGGGATAGATGTGGGCTTTGAGCAATTTGCTTCAAATGTGTGCTCCCATTTGAGTCTTGCTTTAAAAAAATAGCAGGTTATGACGTGCAGTCAGTTGGGTTTAAATGGCCATGGATAAAACAGACATGAACTCAGCAGTACCCTGGCCGGTAAGAAGAACACACAGTCTAAATTAGGAACCAGGCCTACGAGGAGAACTTACGAACCAGGCATCATTCCAGTCATTCGCTGGGGCAGACTGGAGACAATGGAGATGTCATCAGGAAGACCACAGCTGTATCAGGTGACCTGAATGTTTGGCTCAGGACCCCAGGTAGTTCAGGATAGTGCCAGCAGAGGCTGGCTCCTCAATGGGTTCTAGTAAGAGATACTGTGACTGGGGTCCTACTAAAGGACAGGACTTTACAACAAGTGTCACCCCACAAGGAGGTCTGGAATACATGTAAGGAAAACAATGAGTCATTGTAGCCAAGGGTAAAGGAGGAACGGAGATTGCAGCTCTGGAGTATGGGGTCGCCTGGAGTCTCACTTCTGATAAAGTGAATGCCAAGGGGAAGTGAGCCAGTTTCTCTCTTGCCTACCTTGGTCTGCACTGTCTTGAGAATGGAAGAGAGTTGGACCTAAGGATAGAAGGCATCAGTACCCGAAGCAAAGCTGGTTTGGTGAGATGGGACCAGATCTCCTAATAGAAATGGTACATCAATTCAGAAAGGCTTTTCCAAGATAGCCTTTAAATAGCTACATGAATTGTCCACCCTCCCTTCCCTATTGGGCAAAGCCGTGGTCAGGTGGGTAGATGTCGTCTGTTGCTGACATGGAGAGGTAAGGTGGGAGAAAAGGCCTAGACTGGCCACGTCACCACTTACCAAGCTCCTGTTACTGGTTTATTGAGTACCATGAGTAAAAACCCAAACCACCATGTGTTGTCTCCTTGAAAGATATTTTAAAACACAGAGAACACTCTTAAGAAGGGTTTGAACTTGGGGTACCTAGGTGGCTCAGTCAGTTAAGCATCCAACTCTTCATTTCAACTCAGGCCACGACCTCACAGTTTCTGAGATGGAGTCCCTCTTGGGATTCTCTCTCTCTCTCTCTCTCTCTCTCTCTCTCTCTCTTTGTGCCTCCCCCATTCTCTCTCTCTCAAAATAAATAAACATGTTCTGGGACAGAATGGTATGGAGGAGAAGCTCTGGACTAGAAATGAAGGATTCCAAATTCTAATATGGTTCTAATGAGGACCAAATAAAGCAGTGATCAGGGATGTGTTTTAAATGCCCCAGAGTAATTGAAAAGTGAGGAGTGTGTGCATTTCTACCCGTCTAGCAACTCTGCATACCTGGAATAAGGGCAACACAAAGGAGGCACCCCAGGGCAAGAGATGTAAAGGGGCACTCACTCAGGGTCGTATAAGTACCCTATTCGCAAGAATGAGAACTGTGTGCAATGAGACCAGGAGCCTTTCAGGAAGAGGCGTTGCTATCTGGTACTCGGGGATTAAGAGTATAAGTGGGCAGGGTTATCTAGACAGGTCAGATTTCTGAAAGTTACCCTTCTGGGAAGCTTCTGAGATCTGAGGTGATTTTAGAGGCTAAAAGAAACCCAGTAGATTGAGTCTGTGTGATTTGGCCTCCTGGCAGTAGATTAAGCAATGCCACGTAAAGACCAGAAGAATCAGAGTGAGGAGGTGAGGTGTCCACTACCACTCCTGCCCGAGAAGCCTCCTTCTGCATCTGAGCTGCAGAGCCATCCCCATCCTGGCCTTGGGGAGAATCAGCCCCTCTCACTGTCTCTCCCCCCTCCCCCATCTCACCCCAGCTGAAAGGTTTCCGGCAGGCCTCCAAAGAGTTTCCAAGTTTTAGAAGCTGCTTTACAGATGTGGTAGAAGGGCTGGCAAAACAAGTCAGGCTGAGTCCTTAAGCCTTTATCAGTTCCTTATCAGTGCTGTCTTATTGGTTAACACCTCTGGAGGAATTAATGTCCCAATGTCTGCTGAGAGTAAGAGCAGATCAGAAGAGGAAAGAGCTGGAGAACAGTCCTTTATAGTGACAGGTAGGAGCATCACAATGTGCTCATTGCAGTCTGGTTTACCTTGCCCCCTAATCTGCCACTGAAAGTAATTGACTCTTCTCCCAATCTGTGTGTGTGGGGGGTGGGGGGGGGGTCATAGGATGCAGCAGCTGAATTATCAAAGGTGCTGTCTCATTGCTATGTAGTTTGTTGGTGCCCCCAATTACCCATTTGCTAAGGATCCCAGATCCCAAAAGGTATCTGAAAAATTGAGGCGTGTAGTTGGATTTATCAAATGTCTCTATCCTGGGACACCTGATTTTGGTTTAGGTGATGATCTCTCAGTTTGGAAGTTTGAGCCCAACATTGGGCTTGCTGCTGTCAGTGCAAAGTCTGCTTCAGATCCTCTGTCCGCCTCTCTCTGCCCCTTCCAGTCTTGGACTATCTAAAAAATAAATAAAAAACATTTTATTTTATTAAAAAATGTTTAATGTTTTTTATTTGTTTTTGAGAGAGAAAGAGAGAGAGAGAGTGAGAAAGAGAGATGCAGGGGAGGGGCCAAAGGAGGAGACACAGAATGTGAAGCAGGCTCCAGGTTCTAAGCTGTCAGCACAGAGTCGGACTTGGGGCTTGAACTCAAGAACTAAGAGATCATGATCTGAGCCGAAGTTGAACGCTTAATGGACTGAGTCACCCAACTGCCCCCAAATAAAAAAAAAAAATTCATGTCCCTATTTTGAGAGGACTAGGTGCTGGGGAAAATAGAAAAATGTATGTAGGAGAAGGGGGAATGTGTGGAATTTACATTCTAAGGTTCAGATTCAACTAATATGTACCACACTCCTACCCTGTGCCAGGTATATGCAATCTCATTTAATCTTATAAAACCCCTGCAAAGAAAGTGTTATGATCCCAACTTTTATTCCTAGGGCATTCAAGTCCAAGCTCAGTGACATTTCTAACTATTACAGGGGTCAGAGGCAGTAAATACAGTTGGTACATAGAAGCTCAAAGAGCTGAAATACACAAACATATTCATGAACCACTAACACAGTTTGAGACAGCCACAATTAAGTGCCACATATTTGGGAAGAAGGCTGGCAAAGATAAAAGCTGGGGAAGAGGAATCTCCTAAAGGGTTTGAAGGACTGAAACTAGGTAGGGCTCCCCTGAGGTTTCCTGGAGAGGTGCGGGTGGGACCCATTATCCAGAGGCAAAGGCTGTGGTGTGGTGGAGAGGTGGTGAGGCAGGAACAGCTTGCTGTCTGCAGCAACAGAGAGAGTGAGTCAGTCGATGACATCGTTTCATTATGTGGTCAAGGGTGACGCTCCCAACCTCCTGGACAGAGGTGACCAGGGGCCACACAACTGCAGCTAGAGCTGAGCTGTCCCCGCATCAGCCTCCACCAGCAGGGAGGCCGAGTCTCACAGACACTGGTGTGCTAATTCCAGCCCAGACTGGCAGACTGCAGGGGCTCTGTCTGGGGGAGGAAAGGCACTAGAGCTGGGGACGATACATTGGAAAGGAGGGAAATAAGCTCTGAGCTATTTTTAGTGCTGCATCTCTGTGCAGAACGGACTTAAGGCATGTGTGTGCCTGTGAATTCATCAGATGGAAATATATGCCTGCATAACGTCCTTTTCACCCCAAAGATTTCTTTCCACAATCTGACCTGTGGTGGAATCATTTCCTACCCACTATTTGTGTACTGATACTTGCTGGTCAGCTTCCTAAGGCCCCTTGTCAAATAGATGGACAGCAAAATAGCAGAGCAAAAGCAGTAGCTTTTGACTTCAGAAGGAAAGAAAGTTCCTTGATTTCCCAATTTTTTACAACTGCCAAATACAAGCTCAGCTTGGTTGGAAATATAAGCACAATGGAATTCAGGAGAACCTTAAATGAAGCCACAGACAATTTTCCCCATGCTGCAGTGGAAACTCTACACCCTCACAACACCTAAGAGCTTTCCCACCAATAAAACTTGTTTGCAGAGCATTACATCATCAGAAAAATCTCTGATTGGCTGAGTCTATCCTCAAGGAAAGTCCCAGTTCTGGCAGCAAAAACTTTTCCCAAAACCTCTTTGGGCATCAAACACCAGATTCAGTTTCTCTCTTTTGGCGCAATATATTAGTACAACAATTGGCATGTGTGTCCTTTAGGAAGCTGCTTCTCTGTGAACTTCCAGCAAAAAACTCTGAAGCTGCTTTGCCTTGTCTTAGTACACAGCCCAGCACTGGCAGTGCCCTACCTTAGTAGATGGGAAACTAGGAAAAGGTTTACTCCTCCTGCCGCCGGCTTCCGGATTAGACATGGCAATGGTGATTTGAAGGATCAGCCAAGGAATGTCATAACAGAGGCTACTGTGAAACCAAATTAAAGGAGCCCAGGGAGCAAGGGAAAGTCTTCAAGTTAGAAAAGCTTATCAATTGCTTGTATGCCACGTATCCGGCTAGGCAGGTGAGCCCTTGCCTTCAAGGAAAACACAAACATACATTCAGGGTGCTTTTCTTATAATGCATTGACATCACAGGAGGAAATGTTAAGGAAGCAGTCGCTGCATTAGGACAGGAGAGCAGGTCATTTTCTAATATGTGAAAAGGAATCATAAAGGGTTTTATCAATGGGTCTTTGGCTGGGAAGTACATAAAAGGAGGTATAGTCAAACTGCCTCAACCGCAACCCACCCCCACTGCTTCCCCACGCTTTCTGCCTGATTTAGTTCCTATTCATCTATAACTGACTCTCAAGTGAAAGAAGCAACTTGGGAAAAGGTAGACAAGTTGTAATCATGGGGCACAGCCATTACCGCTGCTTTATTATTCCTTATTCTTCTCCATCACATGCTTGTCTTTCTTAACCTACTTTCTTTCTTCCTTTCTTCCTCCCTTTCTTCCTTCCTTCTTTTCTTCTTTCCTTCTTTTTTCCTTTTTTCCATCCTTCCTTCACTTCTTTCTCCTTTCTCTTTCTTTCATTCTGTTTCTCCCTTTCTTTTTTCTTTTTCTGTTTTTTCTTTCTTTCATTCATTCTCCCTTTCTTCCTTATTTTCTTCTTTCCTTCTTTTCTTCTTTCTTCCTTCTTCCCATCTTTCCTTCACTTCTTTCTTTCTTCCTTTCTCTCTTTTTCTTTCTTTCTTTCTCTCTCTTTTAATACAAATAGATCTCCTTGGTTCTCCTTCAGAGAACACCCCCTCTTTCCTCCAGATATATTCCCACCTAACTCCGACTGTGGCCAAAAAAGAGTTTTGCTAAAGGAGATCCCAATTTACCATTCCTGAATTAAAATGTCATGGGGACAGGGATGGGTGGGGTCAGTTACCTGGGAGAGCAATCAACCTGACTCTGATCTGGAAGGCACATTTCCTACAGGTCTGTTTCTTTCTCTTTCTTTCTTTCCTTTTTAATGTTTGTTCATTTTTTTTTGAGAGGGAGAGAGAGAGAGAGAGAGAGAGAGAGAAGGAGAGAGAGTGTGAGTGGGGGAGGGGCAGAAAGAGGGAGTCACAGAATCGGAGGCAGGCTCCAGGCTCTCAGCCGTCAGCACAGAGCCTGATGCAGGGCTTGAACTCACAAACTGCGAGATCATGACCAGAACTGAAGTCAATCACTTAACCAACTGAGCCAGGCAGGTGCTCCCCTACAGGTCTGTTTCTAGGTGACCCCAGCACCCCTGTCAGTTGGCCTTTAATTCAGGTAGTAGTTCCCTAATACTCAGTGTCCAAAGGGAGGAGAAGGAGATCATATATCTTCTTCTTGAAACAGGAGATGGATTACATCACTACTGGTAAAATGAAGGTAGAGTGTGGATTTTAATATGGTTAAACCTTTCTGTCTTTGCAGTTTGGGCTTCAAAGGAGTACAGATCTTACTAGAAGATGTCAGTTTCCCACACCAGAGAAGTATCGCACTTGGAAGGTAGGTAACAACGAAAGACATCATGGGGACAAACTGAGCAGGGCTGCCAGCAGCCGGTGAGTTTCAGGACACGAGAAAGCAGTGAGTATACGGCAGATTCATCCCCAGATACCTAGAGAGAGAGAGAGGCTGCTAAGTTTCTGTTCAGGTCTCATTCTTTTAAACCAGCCAATCTGAACTGACACCAGGCCTCCAGCTTTTGGTCAGAATGAACTGTTACCCAGCCTATTCCCAGCCTGCATCCATGACCATTTTCTACCTTCCGACTTACTTCCCATCTTTTGACCCATTCCTGCTCCCATGAGCCCCTTGCCTCTGTCTTCATATCCTGTAATGAACCTCAGGTTCATTGCTACAACCTGCTCCTCCAGGACTGATTTCAGGTTGCCTCTGTTAGCCCAGCAACTGGCCCTTTAAACGCGGTCAGCTCAGCAGGCCCAGGCTGGCACAGAAAAGCCTGTGGCAGACAATAGTGTTTATTCTAGGCAATTGTCCCAGACTGGTTACTCCCTGCTTACTCCCCACCTGCTGCTGTGTGCTGTCTTTTTTCCCAGCATCTGAATTCACCCTCCCCAAGCATTGGCTGAGATGCTCCCTGTCCCGCCTATAATAACCCAAGCACCTCTCTGCTGGAGGAACGGAATGTAAATGGCAGGGCAGACGTGATTTATAGTTGCATTCTGGCTGTTGTAGGTGCCAACTGGCCTGAGCCAGGGTAGTCTCAGGGCTCCGCCCCAGCACTAACCTGTTCAGCCAGGTTTGGCTCAGCCTCTTCAAAATGGACAAAGCGCAAGGCCTCAAAGCATGGGCCAAACTCTTGTTCTTCCTGCCCCACAACTGCAGAGTTTCCTGACCCTGGAGAAGACACCTGTCGGTGCAGTCCCTGGAAACCACAATGCATAGTTTGCTCTCAGAACATGAGTGGTGGCCTCACTCTGCCTGGGTTGGACTTCCCAGGGAAGGAGGCCTCGGAGCCTTACCCTCCGGGTCCGCAGCTTCCCTTTGCTTCTCACCTTTTCCAGCCATCCCTCTCCTTCCAAAGATCCAGAGATCCCTTCCCTTCCCAGAGATGATTAGGTTGTAATCACATCGACTCAAGGACATAAAGGAAGAGTAAAGGCAGAGAAAGTCTGGGAAGTGGGGAATGAAGGGACAGGGGTCAAGGGCTGGCAGTCATGAAATGGAATGTCAGATCTGTCATTAAACCTCCAGGACTCAGGGTACTTTTTGTGTGGAGAGAGGGGGGTCTCACTTCAAGTTTTTCTGTAAATCTGGTTATTTCCAGCCCATCCACAGCAATATGGGAGCTTCAATCCTATAAGGCAGTGGTGGTGGGAAAGAAAGACTCTATGAAATTCTCATAACACTTTTACGACACTTGTGTCTGTCTTACATGGTTATCCCTCTTCCCATCTAAGCTTCCGAGGGTGAAGCATGTGTTGGAGACCCAGGACGGACGTCCTGCCGCGCAGCGGAATCTGACCACTCAGTGTCTGCATGACTGCAAGAGAGTCGCTCAAGCTCCACCAACTGCTGTCTCTTCCTTTGCAGGACAAATAATAATAACTCGGTTTAATATAGTTCTGAGAACTGTGTTCAAGATGTTTCAAGACCCTGCCACATCAGAGAGACTAATAAAATGTAGTTATTATGACAAGGCTTCAGCTTTTCCAGCTGTAAAATAGGGATAATAAAATACCCATGCCTAGTGCATGGTAAGCTCTGTCCAGGTGTTATTAAATAAAATTAATCTTATTTCCACACTACCTGGATGTTGCCTTTCCCAGACAGGCGCTTCTTGCAGATTGCTGACATTGGTCTTATGCAAACACAAGGTTCTGAACAGGGATGAGACGGGAAACGCCCAGAAGCAGCATTGGATCAGACTGGGTAGCTTGCTTCTGTTTTCTTCTCCTCTCTGTTCATTCTTCTGTCTCTGATTCCTCTGTCTGAGCCCCTCTCCATTAGCCTCTTCTCTCTTCCCTCCACCTAGTAACTGCCTCTTTTAAGGAGACAGCAACTGATTCCCAAACCCCCCATGTATACTGACACCACAGCTCTGCCCACAACTTCCTTCCCTCCCTCCCAGTGTCCACTTTGCATCCCAATTTCCTTTTGTGACCTCTAATTCAAAGACTCAGACATTCCAAGGAATGGAGTGTCTAATCCTAATTCAGTACATATCTATTACATTTACATGAGAAACTCAAATGCATGTTCTGGAGTTTGAAGTCCAGGAAGGGGACACACTCACCAGAAACAATGTTAGAAAGTCCGGTTAGTGACTCTGTTGACTTGGTTTCTTCTCAGTTCCTTAAGTGCCTGAGTCATTGCTAGGATCACATTTATTGCTGATTACTGTGTATCAGGTCCCCCTCCTAAACTCTTACATGCGTCCCGCATTTCTATTTCAACCTCTAATCACTGCTGCAGGGTAGCTATTCTGATGTCTGCTTGACTGATGAGGAAATAAAAAATTAGAGGAGATAACCAGGAACTCATCCCAGGTCACATCACTAGAAAGTGGCATAGCCAGTCCTTAAGCTCTAAAGCTCATGCTCACTGTACTGCATTCACAGGCACCAGCAATTCCTGTAGAAGCTTGGACTGACTAGTTCTTGGCCTTTCAAATCTGCTCTTCACAAATCTACAAGGGTAGGGGCAGTGCCTGGCAGGCTTAGTTGGTAGAGCATGCAACTCTTTTTTTTCCTTTAAGTTTATTTATTTATTTTGAGAGAGAGGGAGAGCAAGCACGAACTGGATAGGGACAGAGAGAGAAGCAAACAGAGAAGCAAAGAGAATCCCAAGCAGCCTCCACACCACCAGCACTGAGCCCAATGCAGAGCTCAAACTCATGAACTGCAAGATCATGACCTTAGCTGAAATCAAGAGTCATTTTTATGAGCTGAGCCATACAGGCACCCCAGCATGCAACTCTTGATCTCAAGGTCATGAGTTTGAAATACTCAAGTTTCCAATATAGCCCCAAAAACCAGAGACCACCAGGGAGACGGAATCACGCATGCAAAAGCAAAGGACAGTTTTATTACGGGCTTATAAGCATGGGCTCACAAACTCCAACAACACAATAGATCCACGGGGCGAGTAAGCCCCGAACATGGCGGTGTAGGGGCTTTTTAAGGAAGGGGGTGGTACAGGAAATGGCAACACAGTGATAGCGATCCATTCCCCACCCCCCATCAATACTGACAGTAACTTTAATCATACATCGATACTTCTAGTGGGAGCCAATCACAACATTTAAAGTATTGACCAATCACAGAGTGGGCCCAGGCCCCTCATGTAGGGTGTGACTAGTCTTAACCTCCATCTTTAGGCCCGCCTCCATAAATGTTAATGGTGTTAGCTGGTCTTCAAGGTCAGAAGGGGAAGCCTGAATCAGACATGCATTCTTACAAGTTCAAGCCCCACTTTTGGTGTGGAGCCTACTTAAAAAAAATTAAAATCTATGAGGTTAGACTCTATCCCAGACTGAGAGTTCCCAGTTAAAAAAAAAAATCTGTAAGATGTCTTTTCTGACATTTGAAATTTTTGACTGGCAAGTAAGAGGTGGACATAACTTTCTTCTAAAGAAGGGGTCTTTCACATTGTCCTTTTTACATCTAGAAAGCGTCTTCCCTGCTGTATTCTCTCTGCGAGTCCAGACCCCTCCTTCTCTCACTCCACAACCTGTCACTGACTTGAAGAGAGTTTTAACAAAAGAACTGGAACAGGAAGGGTTTTTAAATAGGCTGTCCCTTTCTTTAAATAATTAAAGAAGATGCTATCAGAGAGATCAGGTTTTTATTAGCTCTTCTCAAGTTCGCTGTCACTTGCTTTCATCCAAGGCAGGATTGGAGGTGGGAGAGAATGGACGTAGAAAAGTGCCCTAATTTGGACAGAATGTTGGGGAGCATATTGTAGAGTCTGGCCATTCACCTCCCATCTTGATTCTCTGCCAGTGGAAAGGAGGGTGGGCTTGAATGGCAGGTTTTACGGTTCTTTGGAAACAAATTTAGAGGAAATGAATGAACGAAGTAATGAATGAAATAATTGTTGAGCCTGGACAATAGCGGGGGTATCGTGGGCAGTGAGGCTTTGTGAACGCTTAGCTCCAGGCCATGGAGGGTGCAAAGCAACCAGACCAATGGAAAATAAGCATCAGGAAAACAATTTCTAAATGGGGGACTTGGGAACACAACTCTCATTCAAACACAGCTTCAAAATCTCAGCCTCAGCAACATGTTCTCTGCAATGTCACTCTCTTGGGGGGGATAAGCAGGCTGGGAGCCCACCCACCCAGCAGGGTGTCTCTCAGTAGCCTGCAGGACAATAAGGAGGAAATTGGTTTTCCGGGAAGCAATTTCTCTATCAGCAGAGTAGTTCTGCATTTGCATAGAGGAGAGGTTAGGCTGACAGTTGGAAGGATTCCATCTGCTACTTGGAGTCCTAATTTGGATGGCTGCAGTGTTAAAGGGACACTATGAAATGCAGTTTTTAATATGGGAAAGAGTGTCGATCTAGAGATCAGGTCCTCTAGGCCAAAGGCACAGACTCACCCAGAGCCCTTGAGCTAATTCTTTTAGTCTCTCTTCTCCTACTAAATATAAAATGAGGTCAAACAGTGCACGAAGCAGGGGTTAGGGGCATATTGAAGATTTAATAATAAATATTTATAGGGCCTGGCTCATTATGGGGCTTACGTAGATCCTTATTAAGTACTTGTCAGTTAGACTTGTTTTTTTGATTTACACTAGCATTTAGAAAGTCATAGAGGTCATTTGTTTATATCTTGTCATTTTAACGTCCGGGTTCTGGAAAAAAAAAAAACCCTAGAAAATGTCTACTTTCTACAAAATGCGACCCTCCTGAAGGAGAAGTATTTTTAGTTTTCCAGATTCTTTTTGCCTAGCTGCCCAGGTCTGCAAGAGCTCAAGACCCTGAGCTGTATCTGGCTTCAAGTGTTA
Organism: Suricata suricatta; assembly: GCF_006229205.1. Classification (NCBI taxonomy): domain Eukaryota; kingdom Metazoa; phylum Chordata; class Mammalia; order Carnivora; family Herpestidae; genus Suricata; species Suricata suricatta. Next base: position 84,955,657 of record NC_043710.1, on the reverse strand, counting down.
TTCCTCTGGTGTTTACAGGATGGACACGCCCACTGAGGATTAAAGCAGGCACTGTGGCGATAGGTCAGTCCGCTTGAGGAAAAGCAGCCAGCAACAATGGCCCCTTTTTGTCCTCCCCTACCCACACCCTGTTGACTCAACCTTCAGAGTTGAGAAAACAGAAAACATTTCTGCCTACGACCTCCGGCAAGTCATTTAGCCTCTCTGGCCTTCAGTCGCCTCAACTAACTATGAAATGAAGGGGCTCGGACTTGATCTCTAAGAACCACAGCCATAAATCCTTTTTTTCTGGGGCAGCACCAATTCAAAGAATCTGTTCACTGCACTTTGGTTTCTCAAGCTGAATGTCCCAGTTTTGGGTTCTGAAAATATGGTCACTGTATTTATAAGATCACTTCCAGCACGGGCATTCTATGCCACTAGGGTTCTAAGTAGGTAATAGCCTTAAGTGACTGTTCTAATTACTAATGTTATGACCTTGGGCAAGTTGGTTAACTTCTCTGGGACTCAGGCCCTTATCTGTAAAATTGGGATAATAAATCTTATCTTGAGACAGAGAGCTGGACTAGGTAAGAGATTCATCTTGCTAAAGATTGATGATTCAATGACTTGGGGCCCATCTGTTTGGACAAAGGCATAGCTGACCCCCTGGATATTTAAAAGATTGTTCCCCAAATAGTTGAACATTGGCATCAGTGGTGTCTCTGAGGACAATACCACTTTGCAATCTGAAGAGGATCCAGGAGCTTGCTGTGGAGAAAGGAATTCTTACGGTGAGGTATAGGTGGCCTCTTAAGCAAAGCATCTTGTGCCATCCTTCTATGAGGAACAAAAGAAAGCCTCTCAGGAATTCACTCAAAGGTCCTGGGAATGTTAAGGTATTGTATCTCCTTCCTTCTGGTATTTCTGTTATCCAAGAAGATTCTAGAGAGAGGGGGGAGATCAGGAGAATTCAGGGACTCTAAATCTGTGTCCAGAAATAGGCTGCATGATGCTGAACAAGTCACAGAATCTCTCTGAGCTCACTTTTCGCCTATGAAAAATTAAAGTGTCTGATTATATGAGCTCCAGGATCTCCTATTTGGAGGTCTGCAAATTCTCAAATGGTGGATTGTGCATCCATGGGAGAGAGAACTTTTTGCCTTAAATCATAAGTAGTCAACCATCTATGCATCCCACTGGCCTTCCAGGCTATCAGTGGAGCAGATTTTTTTTTTGAGAGAACTATTTTCATGTACTTTTATCCATGTCTCCATCTTCTGTGTCTACTTCCCTGTACTGTGCCTGGTACACAACATGTGCCTCCTAGTAAGTTAAGATGCCAGTGAAAAAGAAAAATAGTAATAGGATGCTTTGTAAATATCCCTAGTTGACTCTTCATTTGGTAAAGATAAGGCTGTCAGTGTGTTGACAATAGCATTGATGTTGAAAAGCTGGGAGCCAGGCAGCCTGGCCAGGAGACTGGTGGACACATTCCCGCACAGGGCAATGAGAGCGAGGCACAACATCTAATTTTCCAACCTAAATACTGAGTTTGACTCTCGGTTCTTCTTTCTCTGTTCTCAAATTTGACCACTCATCTGTCTCTTCCTTGCCTCTGACTTGGTTCAGGATGCCATGAAGCCTCCCCAGGTAGCTTACCTGCAACAGCCTCCTTACAGGCTTTCTGCATCCAATCTGCTCCCTTCCAGTCAATTTAAAAACCATTATGGACTATTTTGAGGGCAGAGAAAAGGTTAGGAAATAGTATAGGGGGAACCTGGGTGGCTCAATCAATTAAGCATCCAACTTCGGCTCAGGTCATGATATCTTGGTTCTTGGGTTCAGGCCCCACACTGGGCTCTCTACTCTCAGGTTGGAGCCTGCTTCAGATCCCCGTCTCCCTTTCTCTTTGCCTCTCCCCTTCTCTCTCTCCCTCAGAAATAAACATTTAAAAAATAGTATAAAAACACTCAGGAGGTGCAGTAAGGCTCAATTTTGAAGTGTTAAAAAAGTAGCACTTTATATTTTATTACTTTGCTTTGTTTTTAATTTGAGAAAGAGAGTGCATGAGGAAGAGGGGCAGAGAGAGAGAGAGAGAGAGAGAGAGAGAGAGAATCTTAAGTACACTCCACCCTCAGCATGGGGCCTAACTCAGAGCGCAATCCCACCACCCTGGGATCATAAACTGAGCCAAAACCAAGAGGTGGACACTCAAACAACTGAGCCACTCAAGCGCCCCAGGAGATTGTCACGTTAGCAATAATCAGTTTCAGGGGTGCCTGGCTGGCTCAGTCAGTGGAGCATGTGATTCTTGATCTTGGGGTTGTGAGTTCGAGGCCCATGTTGGGTATAGAGGTTACTTAAAAATACAATCTTAAGAAGGTGGTGAGAGATAAAATAATTTATTCACTTAGATATTTTGTGTGTTACCCTCATTCTCTGTCCTTCTTTGATTTTGTCAAATTTAACCCTATCTATTTTGCACTGTGTCTTTAGAGAGAGCTATCACCAGCACAAATCTAATCCTGCACACACCTTCCTAAATCCTGTAATGGCTCCCTATTGCCCTCAGGACAAAGTCCAAACTTCTTCCCAGGGCTTTCTAGAGTCCCAACGTCTGACAGTGTCATCACTGTTTTGCCGTGGAATGAGGAAGGGACCAGGGGGGCATTCTGGGCTGGGAACCTCTGTGAGAAAGTAGAAGCAAGGCAGGTGGGAGGCTGTCAGAGTGGTGGCCACGAGCCCCAGTTTTGCAATCGGACAGCGGAACTTCATTGTGTAGCTCAGCTGCTTATTTGCCACGTGACTGCAGGCTAGTCACTGAACTTCTCTGTATCTTGGTTTTCCCATTTGACAAACTGCAAAAGAAAGTGCCTACTTCGTGAGGTCATGGAGAAGTATCAGGTGAGCTAATAATGTAAGTGCTTAGAAGAGTTCTATACATGTAGCGAGCATGCACTATCTACCCAACTCCTTTGGGTAAGAGTACCGGCAAGGCACATTGGTGCAGATTTTGTGGGATCTCAGAGGCAAACGGGGGAGTTAGACTAGGTTTGGTAGCGACAAGGCAGTGGGTAGTGCACAGAATAGAATTCGGGGAGGAGAATCTCACCGGGGCAGCCCACCCCGGAGGCTGAGCACTGGGGGTTTGAGTAGAAGAAAAAGACAAATCTGAGACAGATTTCAAGACTGAACGGCAAATTAGATACAGGTGTAAGAGGCATCTCCAAGGCAGCACTTTCTAGGTCATGAAGGTATTCCATGAGAAATATCCGATCATCTAAACTTGAGAAATGCCACCTATTTCCCTGTTTGGAAAGCTACAGTGTACGTCAGCTGGCTAAAGCAGTCCAGAAACCCCACAGCAAGCAAACATTTACAATTTTGAAAAACCCAGTATTTGCAAAATAGTTTGATCACAGGACATTCCTCCCCCTTTTCCCTCAGCAGTAACACATATCAGCATCTCAAAGAACAAGAACTAGTGTTGGGTAGGACTCCCCTTGGAAAACACTGCCCTGAGGTCACACGTGGGAACTACCATAGGGAACATACACACACACACACACACACACACACACACACACACACACGGCACAATGTTCCTATTTTCCTTTCCTCTTTCTCTGGTGGGCTTAAGCAGTGGGGAGCCCGGGAGGACAGTTTAAAATTAAATGCACATTTCCCTTTCCTCGCTTGGTGTGAATGTTGCCTCTCTCACCCTCCCTCCTACCCACTTCCTTCTCAGATAGAGTTTGCCTGCCGTGGAGAACCATCTGGATATTAATGTTGCAATATTGACTATTTCAAGGGACCTCCTTTTGGCACTCATTCTAGCTCATGGTGTTTTACTTTAGTCTCTCTGTGTTAGAAAATCATCTGACTCCTTTAAGTGGTTTCTTTGGGGTAGTATCATTATTACAATTTTTCCTTTTCTCTGGAATCAAGGCTGTTTTTCCCCCTCGAGGACTTCTTGGCATTTCCGTGAGGTTTATTAATTCTGCTGTGCTTGAAGTATGTGGCATCCTGTTTGCACTGTAAACAGTAAAATAAAATTCTACCTCAGGATCAGTAGGGAACCTCAGGGTCACTTCTGCTGAAGGAATCCCATCTGTACTGGGTTAGGGTCTTGACCCAGGAGACATGCTGGAACTAGAAAGGAAATTGGGCTAGCAGAGGTGATGTTGACCTTTTTGGCTCTTGTTTGAGCTGGGTATGTGAGCAAATGCCGATGAGAGCCATGTGGAGGGGGCAAGGGTAAGGAGATTGTGTTAACCACTGAGTTTCATTAGCTTAGGATTGGTAGCACAGGCCGGTCTGTCTCCCTAAATCGCCTCCAGTCTCTCTCATGCATAAAGAAAAGCCTGCAGAGGACTCTTCTGACTTTTCAGCTGTTAACTCATGTGACTGAGCCACCAGGAACAACCTCAAACAGCAGACTTCCTTGGTCTCTGGCCAGTTCTGCTGTGGTCAGAGAGTGGTCCTCATTATCTTGGGCCTTCAGACAGGGTCTGTTCCCTTCATCTCCTTCTGCAACCGTCATTACCAGCCTGGCGTCAGTTTCTTCCCTGTTGGCTGTTAAGAAGGACACAAAGGAGGAATCTGAGGATTGAACGGACAGGTGCATGACAGTCCTTGGTTTGGAAACAACCTGTTATACATAACTTATCATGTACAGGTGCCTTTCCCACTTCCAAACGTCTCCCCCTGTGATTGCAACATTTTTGGCCGAGTTTTCTGCACAAACCAGGTCCTTTAAGGTTGGGATTTAGGTACTGTGCCTGACTGCAGATCAAAACTGTGTGAAACTAATGGAAGGAAACCTCATTTTACAGGGAGTCAGAGGGGCACCTGGGTGGCTCAGGCACCTGAGTTAAGCATCTGGCTCTTGATCTTAGTTCAGGTGTTGGTCTCAGGATTGTGAGTTCAAGGTCCACATTGGGCTCCACATTGGGCATGAAGCCTACTTAAAAAAAGAAAAACAATATTCAGTAAATTTGGGGTGTTTGGGTGGTTCAGTAGGTTAAGTGTCCGACTCTTGAGTTCAGCTCAGGTCATGATCTTAACATTGTAGAGTTGAGCCCATGTCAGGCTCCATGCTGGGTGTGGAACCTGCTTAAGATTCTCTCTCTGCCCCTTCCTCCTCTTGCACTTGCTTTGTAGTGTCCTCTCTCTCTCTCTCTCTCTCTCTCTCTCTCTCTCTCTCTCTCTCTCTCTTTCTCAAAAAAAAAAGTTAAAAAAAGTAAGAGTTGGGAAGTCGAAAGGGGGAACCCTCACACCTGACAGGGCAACAGAAGAAGCATAGTTTGATTTTTCCAATAAGAAAATGCTTACTTTACTACCCCAGCAGGAGGAAGATTTTTTCCCATTGGCCCAGCCAATGAGAAACTGACCCAGCTCAGCCAGTGGGAACCATCACCTCCCTGGATTCTCATTTCCCTCCCACAGACTTTCATTCAAAGCAGTGCCTCCCAGCTTCTTCCTTTCCTCTATGACGTAGTGTTTCTCTCCTTTGTTCTCCTGACTTGCCTATGATTTTGCCATGGCTTGCATGTCCCAAATTGCAATTCTTCTGCATTTCTCAAATAAACCCACTTTCTTGGTAAAATAACTGGTGCTTTCATTTTAAGTTTAGCAAATGTATCTATTCAGCCACTAAAATTGGACTTGGTTTTTCCAGCCTCCAAGTCTCCTGATTGGCCTCATCCGGAGGCTTCCAATCCTAAACCAAATTCCAAAACGGTTTCCCACCCCAGCTGTGATTATAATTCTGTAGCTCACTCTATAATGATTGCCATGGTTTTCTGTCCTTAAGCCTCTCCTTTCACTTGTTGGCCAGATAAGAAGACTTTATTCTAGGAGACTGAGAAATAACTGGAGAGACACTTTAAAGGAGGCTAATTCCTGGAACATAAGCAGGTAGGGGTTGCTATTGAAATAATTTTACTGTGTAAAGAGTAACTGTAGTCTTGCCTAAGGTATGACAAAGGTAAGACGTCAAATCACTATGTTGTACACCAGAAACTAATGTAACAATGTGTGTCAACTCTACTTCTATTAAGAAGACAGAGAGTAAGTGGAGTCTTTATTCTTTTGCTGGTGAGGCCAGTGACATGAAAGTTACTTGCAATGTTGTTACCTGTTGATATCTTTTTCCTATCCTACTAAAACCATCCCTTAGTCAGCTTCACAGCCCCAGAACCTAGCCCAGTGCTCATCAACAGAAAGGGTTTAATGGATGGTCATAGGACAAAGTTCCCTCTTCAAGGATAATTCCTCAGTGGAACTAGTTATCCTTGACTTGATTATCTTCAGCAAAGCACAAGCTTCTGACCTCGCAGACTTATCCTTTTCACCAGTAGACACTACTAACTTAGGAGATTTTTCTTACATGAAGCTGAAACCTGCCTTTCCGTAACTCAAATATTCTTCCTACTTCACTCAGTGGGCTCAAAACCTTGTGGCAAATACCTCTGCCTGTGTGATATTTGGTCTCTTAAGTCTCTTCTTTTCCACGTTAAACATTTCTAATTCCCTGAATTTTCTCTTAGATGACAGTTTTCTTAGTGCTCATTGCCCTGGTGACTCTCTTTAAAGATTTGTTCATATTAATGAGCCTATGTCAGAATACTCTGCTCTGAAACTATTCCTGTTTATTAATGACCCTTTAAATGTGAGCTGAAGCAATTGCCTTCCAAGTTTTGAGGGCAGTCTCACTGAGACAGAGTAGCCTGGGGCCATTTGCTCCTTTGTCACCTGCTTTCTTTTTCTCCTGGTACACAGGTGGGGCACTTAAGAGTTCTGGGAGCCCATCACAACAGACTGCAGATTCTTAGGAATGTAGCCCTCAGGAAATGGAGAATAGAGCAGCCTAGTTTTGATGAAAGTGGGATGGAGAAATAACTGGGGAATTGGAGGCCTGGGGGAAAGGCAAAGTGTAGCTGGGAGCAGGTGGCGAAATGAGGAAAGGGCCTAGGGACAAAAGGAGAGAAGGGGTGGCTGGAGAGAAGCACCTCAGTCACCAGGTGATTGAGAGGAAAGGCATGAAGTGTGGTAGGGAAGGGAGAGGGTGCAGAGGATGACCCTTCCTTAGCTGACAATTCTTCTTCAATTGACCCATAATCCAGAACTTACAAATTCTTTGCTATGGCAGCTTCTAAACTAAGTCTAAGACTGAAGTTATTGAATTTAGCTGTCAAAGAGAAATGATTCCACTTAAATTTCATTTTCATCCCCTTCCAGTCTATGAATTTTGCATTGAAATGTTTTACATTTCCACTTATACAAAATGTCTGATTAAATTCAGAATAAAAAATGAGAAATTATAGAGATACATGATAGATCTTTTATTCTAATGTAAGCCTATTAAACAAATTCAGTGGTGAAGCAAATTCAGTCTTCAATTTAATTAAAATAGACAAGAATTTTCACTCATAAAAAGCTGAAATATAAATAATCATTTCACATCTATACTTCTTTTCTTAGTCGTTTGGGAGGATAATTTGCTGTGAATTTGATCTCTTTTCATCAAGAGAAAGTAGTTAGGCTGTAATTCCCTACCTAACACTCTTTCCTCTCCTTTCTCTTAAAAATTTCTCTTTCTTCAAAAAAGCCTTCCTGGGATGGATTAGCAGAGTCGAGCTTCCAAAGTAGATGAGTATCTTGGAGATCATGGAATTTAACCCTTTTTTTTTGTTGCGGGTTAAAGAACAAGAGAGGTTGCTGATTTGCTTGTTGCTAGTTGTTGACCAAATGTTAGTCCTTCGAAGAATGTTTTACTGCCTTTTTTTTTTTTTTGGACTTCTGCTGTTGAAGTTTGAGTAATTTTTCTTTTTTGCCAGAACTTGGTCCTTCTCTCCTCCAGAACTCCAGGGTTGTCTTTCCTATTTATAATAAGTGCCCACACTTTGAATGAATAGCCACTTTCCTAAGACCCCAACTTAAGGCCTATTTCTAACCCATCATCTAAATCTGGTGGGGAATATTGTGTGGAAGATTCTCGAAAGAAAAATACAGGATTAGTATAGAGTAGCCTGGGAATGCTTTATGTCTCTGACTAGTCTCTGGGTATATCTTTGGTGTACATGCAGGGATAGGAAAGAGCTGAGAGAGGGTGAATGAGATCATTAAAAAAATTTTTTTTGTTTATTTATTTTGAGAGAGACAGAGATGGTGTGAGCAGAGGAGAGGTAGAGAGATGGAGAGAGAGAGAGAATCCCAAGCAGGCTTTGCACTGTTAGCACAGAGCCCGACACAGGGCTCAAATTCACGAAACCGTGAGATCATGACCAGAGACAAAACTGAGAGTCGACGTTTAACTAACTTAGCCACGACCATTATGTTTTTAATTTGACCTCTGGATGACTGATAATGAATGTTGTGCTGGTCCCATCTACCTACCGGTGTCCTTGGGAGAAGGGGCATTTGGGAAAATTGCCTCACCTTTAAAGTAACATCCTTGGCAGATTCTGAAGTAAAACAGGACTAGCCTCTGGGACAGAATGGAAGCATGGAGCCCTGAGTAATAATTTACAGTTCTTTTTGACTGAGGCCAGGTCCTGAGTGGATATATTGCATTGGTTTAGACATCTGGTGGCTGAGTATATTTGCTGTTGGGGTCCTGCTAAGTGAATGAATACAGGACATCTACGAGGAACAACTAAATCGATCTTGCTGGTTAGTATCTCCATCCAGTATTCTAAGAGTCTAAGGTCTTTTACCTGCCCACACAACATGTCTGGATGGACAGCCTTAGGCTCATCTGGGACACGACCTTTCAGAGTACATTTACAGAATTTTTTAAAAATTGTGTTTATTTAAGTAAGTTCTACACCCAACGTGGGGCTCAAATCCATGACCCTGGGATCAAGAGTCACACACTCTTCCAACTGAGCCACTCATACAACCACCAAAATTTTGTTATTTGAAACAAATGGGAAAGGACTTACTCAATGGCTTTATACTTGACATTGAAATTCACTACAAACATGAAGTGCAGCAATATTCCAGTACCTACTTTCCCTTCTACCATGTCTTTTCCTTGTATCCTATTCTTTCTTTTCCATCTTAATCTGTTATTTTTTCTTTGATTTTATTCTCCCAATTCCTCTCTTTCTGTTTCTTTCTGTTTTAGGTGAGATATAGGCAGAAAAACTGGGAGCTAGGTGGAAGTAATATCAGACACTATGAGAGGAGTCCTAAGTATTCTGTCTTCGAACTAAGGTTCAAATCCTGGTTTTGACCTTTTTTTTTGCTACAGAATCCTAAGCCAATTATTTAAACTCTCTGAGCTTATGATTTCTCATCAGCAAAATGAAGACAAAAAGGGAGCCTACCTAATAAGGTAGTTTTTGTGAAAATTAGAGAAGATACTGCACATGAAGGCCTTATTTTAGTGGGGGGCCATTAGTTAACTATAGCTACTTACTAATAGTAACAGAAATAGAATACGTATTATCAAAGCCATGTTTGTAGTCTCTGTGTATAAAAACTAGAGCATTTAATTCTTAACAAAACTAAATGTCTAAAATGTGAGCTTTTAGGACTATAGGACAAGACCTTCCATTTGTGTAGAGTTCTTTCATTAGAATGGTTCCTTGGATAAGTGTCCCATTGATCTATCTGCTCCCTTCCTCTTTCCTGAAACTAAAAAGAACACAGGAGAAAGGGCACTTCTAAACCTGAAGCTGAGATATGCATGTTAGTTACTGTAATTCTTAGAAGTCATCTGGACCAATCTCTTATGACCTTCAGAATCCCACAGAGAACCCCAACAATTGACAGGTGCACTTGGTAGTTTGTTTGGGCTTGAGGACTACAGGCTGGAAAAGGAATGCAATAGTGAATATAATGGTGAAGAGAGGAATGGAAAGGGAGAGACACTGCTGGAAGGGAAGATGCCAAGAAGAATATGCTCAATAAATGAGAGAGTGGTTGAATAACAAATACATTGATCATGGGTCAAGTCCTATGTTAGGCTGAAGAAATAAGATGGATAAGAAAAGGCCCTTGTTGAGGCGCCCTTGTTAAGGTGCCTGTGTGGCTCAGTTGGCTATGCATTTGACTCTTGATTATGGCTTAGGTCATGATCTCAGGGTCATGACATCAAGCCCCACATGGGGCTCAATGCTGATAGCATGGAGTCTAGTTAGGATTCTCTCTCCTTCTCTCTCCCCTGCTCACTCACATATGCTTGCTCTTTCTCAAAACAAATAAATAAACTTAAAAAAAAAAGAAATGGTCCTTGTCATCAAGCAACTTATTGTCTAGTGAGATATAGAAATGAAAACAAATACTAATTACAAAACAATGTAGTGTAGAAGTTACTGTGTAATGGTTGGCTCAACTTCTGCAGTTGGACTGTGTGGCTTTGCACCCTTGTTCTATCACTTTTAGAGTAAACTCGGACATGTTAATTGACCTCTTTGTACCTCAGTTTCTTAATCTGTTAAATGGGGCTAGTAATAGTATCTTTCTCCCTCATAGAGTAGATGTGAGGATTCAACGAGCTGTTATACATGAAGCATGTAGACTTCTGCCTGGCACAAAGTTAGTGCTATGTACATGTTGGCAACTATTGTTGTTGTTGTTATTATTATTATTATTATTACAGAGGGTGTATCATGTACTATATAGGCACAGAGGAAAGAGCAGATGACTTTCTCTGGGGAGGTCAGGGAGAGGAGACATTTGAGTTGAGCTCTGATATGTTTCTTTGCCCAGAAGAACTAGAGTAAGAGTAAGTGCAAGGGAGTATAATCTACACAGAGAGAATACACTCATGTGAACAAAGAGTCCATTCTCTCAAAACAGGCTGGGATGAATGGCAAACTAACAATAGATGGATTACTTGTGGGGTCCTTAAATAGATGTTTTTCTTTCAAAGATGCAGTAAAGGGAAAATTACCAACTAACTTGGAGAAAATATATTCTTTTTTAAAAAGGTATTTATTTATTTATTTATTTAATTTTCTAAATGTTTATTCTTTTTTGTTTGTTTGTTTAATTTGTTAAATGTTTATTTTTAGGGGGGCAGAGATAGAGAGTTGTCAGCACAGTGCCCAACGCTGGGCTCAAACTCATGAACCTATAGATCATGTCCTGAGCCAAAGCTGAACGTTTTACTGACTGAGCCACCCAGGTACCCATTATTTATTTATTTTAAAGGTTTATTTATTTATTTTGAGAGAGAGAAAAAGATGTGCGAACGGTGAGGGGGGGGGCAAGGTGGAGAGAGAGGGAGAGAAAGAATCCTAAACAGACTCATACTTCAGTTAGAGCCCAACTTGGGGCTCAATCCCATTAACCGTGAGATCGTGACCTGTGTTGAAATCAAAAGTCGATGCTTAACCTACTGAACCACCCAGGTGCCCTGGAGAAAATATTTTCCTACTGTGTTTTGTTCTAAGATGTCCTGAAAGCACTGAGTACATGCGTGTATGTGGAAGGTGACCTTCATAAGTTAATGAAAGCTGTTTTTATATTTTCAAGAGTATACAGAAACACCTGGGTGCATATACATGTTCATTTCCCTATGTAGACATGACTGTCCTTTATGGCTCTTTGGAGCTCATCCTGTTCCTAGTCTTGCAAAATTCAATAGTATTGGTTATAGTAATCATAGACTTTTAGATCACAGAAATGACATAATCCAACACCTGCATTTTGTAGCCAATAAGCCTGAGGTCCAGCGTTGCTTAGTGTTACTACATCACCGAGTTAATGGGAAAATGAGTACAAGAATTTGGGCGTGTTAAAGGCTATTTTCTGCCCCCCAAATTCACATATTGAAGTCCTAACCCCTGGTACCACAGGATGTGACCATATTTGTCATTACAGAGGTAATTAGATTAAAATGAGGTCTCTAGTGTGGGCCCTAATCCAATCTGACTGATGTCCTTATGAGAAGGGGACTCTGGATACAGATACGTGAAGAGGGAAGACCATATGAGGACACAGGGAGAGGATGGCCATCTGGAGAGCCAAGCAGAGAGATCTCTGAAGAAACCAACCTGTTGACATCGTAATCTTGGACATTTAGTCTCCAGAACTGTGAGAAAACTAAACTCTGTCATTTAAGTCACCTAGGCTGTGGTAGGTTGTTAACAGCAGCTCTAGCCAACGAGTGCAGATGTCCTGACTCCAAGACCCATGCTCTTGTAACCGCCTCCACAGGTTAGTAAGAGGAGGCTGTGATGTCAGGCAGGAGTTCTCTGCAAGTTCTCAGCTGCTGATGGGAGGTTGGGGTTTGTGCTTGGCGCAGACCAAGGCCTCTGTCTTCACAGCGCTTCTCCAGCCCTCTCCTTCCTCTTGGAATGAGGCTGTGCCTACACAATTTACAGCCTCACCCAATGAATCAATTTCCATTTACAAGACTCAAAGTCTTTCACCAGTGTGAGCTCAAAGAATAGTCGATACCAATGGTATTTTGTAATTGATAATAATGATGAGGATAATTTAATTTGTATATGGTGACAATAAATATGGCTGTTTTATCTGCATGTCTTAATGATCTTGACTGTGGTCTTACTGTGGGCGATGACAATAATAATGTCCTCATTTTGTATTCTTTGCTGTGGATGACAAAATCCTCATTAGATGAGAAGAAAAATTATCAGTGATAATCCAAACAGACAGCACCCCTGCTTTGGCAACAACACAAGTTCATTTAATTGGGGCCTCTTAGAAATGCTCCTGCCGGCTCCCCGTTGACATACTGCCATCTGGTGGAGTGGGGTCTGTGGCTTGGCTTTCACAGTCTGATGTTGCCTGTGTCTTGACATATGTTTGTTCCCATTTCCTGCTGGTATTCTTGACAGCTGTCCAGATTCAGGGGCGAGAACAACGCAGGCCCAGGTCTTTGCAAACTATTGCAGGAGGCACAAATTGCCTTTGATTTTTCTCCTGTTTTGCCTTCTAATGGTGCTAGTAGCCTGGTATTTCCCCCACTTCTGGATGACATCTTGAATTCCACTCACCAAATTAATATCTCTCTTCCTCTTCCATATCTCTTATTTGTATAGAATTCAGAGTATAGAAATTGCTTCAGACACTACTCTCATTTGATTCTCAAACAACTTTTTTGGAGTAGGCTGGTCTAGAATATTAACCACATTCAACAAAAATTTATTGAATATTGGTTGTGCTCACACTAGAGAACGAGGGATATGAAGATGGAAAGACTAGGGCAAAATTAATCCAGTGGGTATAGAAGGCCCAGGTGTAGAGTCCACAGTATATTTTTAGGAACCCAGGAAAATGTTTTACTTTATTTTAATATCGGAAGAAAAAAATAAACTTTTAGGTGGAAGAAAATGTGTCACTCAGTAATATTAATATATTCATCATTATGCCAAAGCAAATTTTAAATACAATTTTGCTACTTGTGAAATACAACTTTTAGTATTTTTCTGGAGGGAGAAGTCAAGAAGGCAAAGTTGCCTAGGACGTACTACGACCATAATGCAATCCTAGGAAAGACAGGAATAAAATTAGTTAGTGACACAAACAAAAGTAATATGCATTGGGAGATTTTAGTTTGTATCGAAATAGGATTGAAATGTGTTTGACTGAACACAATAAGGAAGCTAGAAAATAATTTGTATGTGAGTTTAGAAAATGCCAGGGAGGGAGCCAGAGCCATGGCCGGGATTCATATGTGCTGAGGGTAGCTTGTGAACAGGTTGTAAGGCCCAGTAGAGTCATTATTCTAGGGATAACATGCAGGGGAATTATGAGGAATTCTGGAAAAGAAGTCTTCCTAAGACAAGACAACAGCCACAATGTGCCTGACCCCACAAGGAAGTTTCCTCACCCTCCTAAAGGAAGAAATGATTGAAAGGATGCCCTTCATTTGGATTTCTTACTTGCCCAGTTCTATGGGGAGAATTAGGGGTGACCAGTTTATTGGTAAGCACCTGTGAGACTTTGTTAGAGCTCTCAAAAGAACTTTGGACGGGGAGAACTTGTAAAACAGGACTGCTTTCCTGGTGGGTGTGATGTGGTATCTCACTGATTAAAAAAAAAAAAAAAGTTTATTTATTTTTGAGAGAAAGACAGAGCACGAGCAGGGGAGGGGCAGACAGAGGGGGAGACACAGAATCAGAAGCAGACTCCAGGTTCCTAACTGTCAGCACAGTGCCCGATGCAGGGCTCCAACCCACGGACCATGAGATCATGACCTGAGTTGAGGTTAGACACTTAACTGACTGAGTCACCCAGGCACCATTCCCAATTTTTTTTTTTTGAAAGAGAGAGAGGGAGTGTGAGCTGGGGATGGGCAGAGGAGCAGGGAGAGAGAATGCCCAGCACAGAGCCTAATGAGGGGCTCAGTCCCATGACTGTGAGATCATGACCCAAGCTGAAAACAAGAGTCAGATGCTTAACCAACTGAGCCACAGGTGCCCCTCACTGTAATCTTAATTTCCATTTCCCTGATGACTAACGATGTTGAGCATCTTCTCATGTGGTTATTTGTCAGCTGTGTATCTTCCTTGGCAAAATGTCTAGTCAGATCCTTTCCCTATTTTTTTTTTAAGTTTATTTATCTTGAGAGAGAAAGAGAGAAAACCAGCAGGGGAGGGGCAGAGAGAGAGATGGGAACAGAGGATCCAAGGCAGACTCTGCACTGACAACGGAGAGCACGATGTGGGGCTCAAACCCAGAAACTGTGAGATCGTGACCTGAGCCAAAGTCAATGCCTAACCGCCTGAGTCACCCAGGTGCCCCAATGTTTTTTATTTTTAATTTTTATTTTAGCTTTATTGAGGTATAATTGACACAAACAACTCAAAGTTATTTAAAGTGTATATTGTGGTGATTTGATGTACACATACATTATGAAAAGGTACCCTCCATCTTAGTTAATTTGCACATCCATCAACTCAAATATTTATTTATTTTTAAAAAAAATATTTGTTTATTTATGAGAGAAAGCAAGCAGGGGAGGGGCAGAGAGAGGGACAGAGGATTCAAAGCAGATGCTGTGCTGACAGCCTGACCTGAGCCTAAGTACAACGCTCAACTGGCTGAGCCACTTAGGTGTCCCTCAAATATTTATTCTTTTTTATTGTTGTTGTGTGTAAGAACACTTAAGTTACACTAGCAAATTTTGATTTCACAATAGTGTTATCAATTATAGTCACCATGTTTTACATCGGATCCTCACAACATTTGCATCTAGTCACTCTATTCTCTACTACTTCCCCCTCCCTGGTCCCTGACAAGCACTTTCCTTCTCTCTGTTTCTATGAGTTTGAATTTTTAAAATTTTTGTTTTCAGATTCCACATGTAAGTGGCTTACTTCACTTACCAGAATGCTCTCAAGGTCCATCCATATTGTCACAGATGGCTAGGTGGCTCAGTTGGTTGAGTAGCCGACATCAGCTCAGGTTGTGATCTTGAAGTTTGTGAGTTCAAGCCCCACATCCAGCTCTGTGCTGACAGCTCAAAGCCTGGAGCCTGCGTTGGATTCTGTCTGTGTCTCCCTCTCTCTGCCCCTCCCCCACTCATCCTGCCTCTCTCTCTCAAAAATAAATAAACATTAATAAAATAGCAGGTTTTCTTTCTTGTGGCTGACTACTTCTTTGTACACACATGCCACATTTTTATCCATGCATCCGTTGATGAACACTCAGGTTGTTTTCTTATATCTTGGAATTTGTGAATAATGCAGCAACAAATGTGGGTGTGTTCATATCTCTTTGCTATCCTATTTTCATTTCTTTGGAGAAATACCCGGAAGTGAGATTGCCGGATAACGGTGGGATTTCAAACATTGGTTGAGGACACCCCATAATGGCTTATACATTCTGCCAACAGGATTCTTTTTTTCTCCATATTCTCAGCAAAGTTTCTCTCTTATCTTTTTGATGCTAGCCATTCTGACAGGTGTGAGGTGATATCTGATTATGCTTTTGATTTGCATTTCTCTAAATATCAGTGTTTTTAAAATGTTTTAGTTCATTTTTGGAAGAGAGAGAGAGAGAGAGAGAGAGAGACAGAGAACAAGCATGAGCAGAGGAGGGGCAGAGAGAGAGGGAGACATATCTGAAGCAGAGTCCAGGCTCTGAGCTGTCAGCACAGAGCCTGACGCAGGGCTCAAACTCATAATCTGTGAGATCATGACCTGAGCTGAGATAAAGAGGTGGATGTTTAACCAACTGAGCATCCCAAGGATTCCTCCTCTACCCATTTAAAATCATTTTGTTTGTTTGTTACTGATTTGTATTTGTATATATTTTATATATTAACTCCTTATCAGATATATGATTTGCAAATATTTTCTACCATCCTGTGAATTGCCTTGTCATTTTGTTTACGGTTTCCTTTGCCATGCAGAAGGTTTTCAGTTTGATTTAATCCTGTTTATTTATTTTTGCTTTCTGTGTCAAATCCAAAAATCATTATCTTAATTTCTCTTTCTGATAGTTCATTGTTAGTGTTATTGGAGGAGGTCTTTGAAGGGACGCAACCATCCGGTGACCCATGAGTTGGACCCATGCAAACAGAGGATCCTCACCCCTTCCCTGTTCTTGTAATGTGTGTTCTGCTTGCCTTCCCCACACTAGAAGCTGCGTCAGAGATATAGCCTGGAGATAGTAATGTGTTATTGAGGCCATGTGGATGGTACACATGAATGAACCCATTTAAAGACTCTCTATAATCTAAAGATTCTGGTGGGTGGGGGTGGGGATCTACCCATCTTGTGGCTGTCTATGATAATTGTCATATTAAAGTTACCTTGCTTATTAAACCTGCTACCAACCAATCTGGAGTGGTCTGCCCTCCTTGGGTCTTTCCTTGGCCTTCATGTAGGGAGGCCAGTTAGCAAACCAACAAGTATTTAGAAATACAACTGATTTTTCTGTATTGCTTTTATATTCTGTAACATTACTGAACTCATTTAATAGTCTTAAGACTTTTTTGGTGGGGTTTTTATAGTTTTCTATATATAAGATCATATCATCTGCACATAGGGACAATTTTACTTTTTCCTTTCTGATTTGGATGCCTTACATTTCTTTTTCTTTTTCTTTGCTAATTGGTCTGGCTAGGACTTCCAGTACTGTTAAATAAAGAAGTAAGTGTGGGTATCCTTGTCTTATT
The DNA here is from genome assembly GCF_006229205.1 of Suricata suricatta. NCBI lineage: Eukaryota > Metazoa > Chordata > Mammalia > Carnivora > Herpestidae > Suricata > Suricata suricatta. Next base: position 84,938,568 of record NC_043710.1, on the reverse strand, counting down.
CCTGACCTTGAAGGAAAAGTTTTCAGCTTTTTAACATTGAGTACTAGTAACTGGTCTGTTCAGATTTTCTATTTCTTTCTAATTCAGTCTTGGTAGGTTTTATGTTTCTTGGTATTTATCCATTTTTTCTAAACTCTCTAATTTGTTGGCATAGTTTCTTATAATCCTTTGTATTTGTGTCCTACCAGTAGTTATGTCTCCTCTTTCATTTCTAATATCATTTATTTGAGTTCTTTTTCTTTTTTTCCTGTTAAGTCTAGCTAAAGGTTTATTTTATTTATCTTTTAAAAGCCAGCTCTTAGCAGTGCCTGGCTGGCTCAGTGGGTAGAGCATGCAACTGGATCTCAGGGTCATGAGTTCAAGCCCCATGTTGAATGTAGAGCTTACTTAAAAATCAATTATTAAATTAAAAAAATAAAAACCAGCTCTTAGTTTCATTGATCTTTTCTATTGTCTTGTAAATTTCCATTTAATTTATTTCCTCTCTGATCTTTATTATTTCTTTCTTCTACTAACTTTGGGCCTAGTATTTTTTTTTTTAATTCCTTGAAATGTAAAGTTAGGTTGTTTATTGTGCTCTTTATTTTTTTTAATTTTTTATCTTTTAGAGAGAGAGAGAGAATGTGTGCCTGAATGGGGAAAAGGAGCCGGGGGGGGGGGGTGGAGAGAGAGAGAGAATCGTAAGCTCCACACTGAGCATGGAGCCTGACATGGAGCTTGATCCTACAACTTTGGGATCATGACCTGAGATGAAATTAAAAGTCAGATGCCACTGACTGACTCTTTTTTTAAATTAAAGAGGTATTTATTGCTCTGAACTTCTCTCTTAGGACTACTTTTTTTGCATCAAATACATTTGTTATGTTGGCATATTGTATTTCCATTTTTATTTGTCTCAAGATCTTTTTTTATTTCTCTCTTGATTTCTTCTTGACTCATTGGTTATTCAATAACATATTGTTTCATCACCACATATTTGTGGGTTTTTTTCTAGTTTTCTAGAATGGATTTCTAGTTTTATATCACTGGGCTGGAAAAGATGTTTAATACAATATTGTTATGCCCGGATTGCAATATCCCCAAAAACCAGGGACCACCAGGGAGACCGAGTCATGTATGCAAAAGCAAAGGGCATTTATTCGGGCTTAAGCTCGGTCTCTCAGACCTCACCAATGCAGTGGATCTGTGCTGAGAGCCCCAAACAATAACTGAGCAGGGTTTTTATGGGGTTTGGAAAGTGGGGTTACAGAAAATTTTGACATAGGCACAGTAATCCAATCGAAATCACACAACAGCCCCTAGTAACAATCTTAACCACTGGGAATCTTTAGGGTGTCCGTTACATTTGGTGGGACCCAATCATGACGTTTGGGGTTGGGGCTAGGGCAAGTGGTGAGCAATTGGCTAACTAACATTAAGTAGCTACCTATAGTCCTCAGGAATGTTAAGCATCCTCTTGGTCCTTACTGATTGACCAGCTTAGGGGCAGTTCTTCAAGTCCTGAGCAAGATGTAATTGCCTGATTGTTTCAGGGAAGCTGAAACTTAGGCCTTCTAATTTCTAAGGCTTATTTGGCATTAGTTTGGCATTAGTTTGGCTCTTCAATATCAATATTCTTAAATTTATTAAGACTTGTTTTGTGGAGGGGAGGAGCTAAGATGGCGGAGAGGAAGGGAGCTCTGTAAACTTCGTCTGCCCCATCTATCAAACTGAGAAGGACATTACACTCATCTGCAAGAGCGGACAGAGAAAATACAGACTCCAGAAAGAAGACAACCTCAAAGATGCCTGAGTGAGTGAGTGCGAACTGGGGAGATTGGAAAATGGGCCAGCCCAAGATGGGCCGGGGAGGTGGGAGCCCCAGCCCAACACAGGGCGAGCATGCGTGGAGCCCCTGAGAGACAAAGGGAAGAGAAAGAGAAACTGAACACGCTCATAGTACTGTCTCCAGAGAAGAGATAAAGAACGTATAACCCCGCTCGGAGAGAAAAACTCTCACTCCATATATAACTGCTGGGTAGCCCAAATCCTGAACCCGGGTGGCACAAGAAAAAAAAACAGCTTCCACCCCTGCGCCATCCCGGTGGGGAGTTAGAGGCCGAGGCCGAGGCCGAAGCGGCACCACGGATGCACACTTCGGCCTCAGCTACAGGAGTGGTAGCACACACCACATTTCCACGGTGCATCTCGCCTCCCGCACTGGCAGCGCGAATCCCGAATCCTGGGTGCTAACAGGGAAAAAATAGCCCCCATACCTACGCAATCCCGACAAGGAGTTGGCGGCAGGCGCTTCAGCTGCGGGAGCGTGCAGCTCATTTACGGCAGCGCCTGGTGCCTCAGGCAGCAACAGCGCAAATCCCAGCCTGCACCAAGAGAAACTGATCCCTCCCCCAAAGCGATTGCGATCCCAGCTGGGGGCTGGGAGTTGGCGGTGGCGCGTGTGAAGGCGTGAACTTTGCCTCCTGCTGCGCACCTCTACTCAGGCAGCACACCTCGCCTCTGGCAGCAGCAGCACAAATCCCAGCCTGCGCCAAGAGAAAGTGATCCCTCCTCCTATGCAATCTCTATCCTGACTGGGAGCTGAGGGTCAGCTGCGGTGTCAGTGAGGGTGTGCACCTCGCCACCAGCAGGTGCAGCACAAATCCCTGCTAGCGCCTAGAGAAACAGCTCCCTCCCCCTACGAGATCCTGGCTAAGAAGCCAGCCACCAAAGCAAGTACATCTGATCTGTGGTAGCATAAAAGTGCATGGACTAGAATTTTGAAACGAGGCGGGCCTGGAAAATACAGCTTGGCTCAGCTGCAGCACAAGCAGATCGGACTCATTAGAGTGGCCTGCAGCACTTTGTTCCAGTGAAGCTTGGGGCGCCGACATTCTCCTCTCTGCAGCCACCAAGGCAGGGCCTCTGAGAGAAGCCCCGAAAACCTACAACACCAAACCACGCCTATCCGCGAAGGGGAGCCGCTGCTTTCTCTCTCTTTCTTTTTTTTGTACTTATTTTCTATTATTGTTAATTTTTAATTTAAAATTTTTTAATTTTTAATCCTTATTTTCCTTTCTCGTTTCTCCCTCTTTTTTACTTTCTTTCTTGCAATCCAGATATATTCTCCCGTATCTCATCCTTATCTCTCCCTTCAACAGGTCATACACTTTTAGACTGTCCATTGTCCTTTGTGGTCTCCGCCCCCCCCTTTATTTTTTTTCTTATTTGTTTCTCCTTGCTCTCCATTTACTTTCCTTCCTTTCCCCCTTTTAATTTGTTTGTTTGTTTGATTGGTCCGTGCATTTGTGTGCTTCTGTTGCCTCTTGTTTGTCTGTTTTCCTTCTTAGGGCTACTCCAAGAAACTAGCCAAAGTGTGCAGGATGAGGAGTCCCAAATATCGCTGAGTTGGGAAATAAAATATTCAAAGGCACAACAAGAGAAACTGAGAGACATCATCAAAAGAATATTTCCTGAAACGACAGGCCCTGGACTGTCAATAAGCCTCCTTTTACAGAGCAATATCAACAGGTGCACAGTGCACAATGAGCCTTTTAAAACTGACAAGGGACAGAAACTAGACAAAATGACAAAACAAAGGAACTCTCCTCTGAAGAAACTCCAGGAAGAAGTCACAGCCACAGAACTGCTCAAGACAGACCTAAAAAACATCACTGAACAAGAATTTTAAAAACGTGTCATAAAATTAATCACTGGGGTTGAAAAAAGCATCAAAGAGCAACTGAGACAATGAATAGGAACTTTGAAAATAGGTGTGATGAGTTAAAAAAGGCTATAAATGAGGTGAATAATAAAATGGAGGCAGCAACCTCAAGGATTGAAGAGGCATGGAGAAGAATAGGTGAATTAGAAGATATAGTTACAGCAAAAAAGGAAGCTGAAAAAAAGAGAGAGAAATTGATTCAGGAGCAGGAAAGGAGAATTCTAAACCTGAGTGATACAATCAAATGGAACAACATCTCTATCATAGGAATTCCGGAACAGTAAGAAAGACAGAAAGGTCCTGAAGGGATACTAGAACAAATTATCACTGAGAATTTCCCAAATCTGGGAAAAGAAATAGACATTCAAATTCAAGAGGCACAAAGAACCCCCTTAAGACGTCATTTGAATCAACCTTTGGCATGACATATCATAGTGAAACTGGCAAAATATAAAGAGAGAATTCTGAAAGCAGCTAGGGAGAGAAGGGCCCTCATGTATAAAGGGAAACCTATCAGAGTGGTTACAGACCTATCTAATGAAACTTGGCAGGCCAGGAAGGAATGGCAGGAAATCTTCAATGTGATGAACAGAAAAAACATGCGGCCAAGAATCCTTTATCCAGCAACCCTGCATTCAAAATAGGAGAGATAAAAGTGTTCCCAAATAAACAAAAATTGAGAGAATTCATGACCACCAAACCAGCCCTACAAGAAATCCTAAAAGGGACTCTTTGAGGGAAAAGTTGCAAAGAATACAAAGTGCCAGAGACACCACTATAAATATGAATTCTATGGAGAACACAATGACTCTAAACCAACATTTTTCAGTAATAACACTGAATGTAAATGGACTGAATGCTCCAACCAAATGACACAGGGTAGCAGAATGAAAAAAAAACAAAAAACAAAATCCATCTATTTGCTGTCTATAAGAGAATCACCTTAGAAATGAGGAATCTTCAGGTTGAAAGTAAAGGGATGGAGAAATATCTATCATGTGACTGGAAGCCAAAAGAAAGCTGGAGTAGCCATACTTATAACAGACAAACAAGACTTTAAAGTAAAGGCAGTAACAAGAGATGAAGAAGGACATTATACAATAATTACAGGATCTCTCCATCAGGAAGAGCTAATAATTATAAACATCTAGGCGCCAAATTCGGAAGCACCCAAATACATAAAACAATTAATCACAGAAAGAATCTTATTGACAAAAATGTGCTAATTGCAGGGGACTTTAATACTCCATTGTCAGCAATGGGTAGAACAACCAGACAGAAAATCACTAAAGAAACAATGGACCTGAACGACACATTGAAACAGATGGAATTGATAGATCTATTTAGAACTCTGCATCCTGAAGATAGGAAATTCACCTTCTTTTCGAGTGCACATGGCACATTCTCCAGGATTGATCACATACTGGGGCATGAAGCAGCCCTCCATAAGTATAAGTAAATAGAGATCATACCATGCACTTTCTGATCACAATGCTATGAAACTTGAAATGAACCACAGGAAAAAGTCTAGAAAACCTCCAAAAATGTGGAGGTTAAAAACCACCCTACTAAAGAATGATTGTGTTAATCAGGCAATTAGAGAAGAAATTAAAAAAAATATGGAAACCAATGAAAATGAAAATACAACAATCCAAAATCTCTGGGACGCAGCAAAGGCAGTCCTAAGAGGAAAGTATATTGCATTCCAGGCCAATCTCAACAAACTAGAAAGAGCGCAAATTCAAAAATTAACAAAGAACCTACTGGAACTAGAAGGGAAGCAGCAAGAGCACCCCAAACCCAGCAGAAAAAAAAGAAATCATAAAGATCAGGGCAGAAATAAACAATATAGAATCCAAAAAAAACAGTCAAGCAGATCAATGAAACCAAGAGTTGGTTCTTTGAAAAAATAATCAAAATCCATAAACCTCTAGCCAGGGTCCTCAGAAAGAAAAGAGAGAGCACCCAGACAGACAAAATCATGAATGAAAAAGGATCTATTACAACCAATCCCTTAGAAATACAAGCAATCATCAGAGATTACTATGAAAAATTATATGCCAACAAACTGGACAACACAGAAGAAATGGACAAATTCCTAAATGCACATGCACTACCAAAATTCGAATGGGAAGAGATAGAAAGCATGAATAGACCCAACAACCAGTGAAGAAATCGAATCCGTTATCAAAAATCTCCCAACGCATAAGAGCCCAGGGCCAGATAGCTTCCCAGGGGAATTCTACCAGACATTTACAGCAGAGCTCATACCCATCGTTCTCAAACTATTCCAAAAAATTAAAATAGAAGGAAAACTTCCCAACTCATTCTATGAAGCCAGCATCACCTTGATACCCAAACCAGACAGAGACCCAGCAAAAAAAGAGAACTACAGACCAATATCCATAATGAATACAGATGCAAAAATACTCAACAAGATACTGGCAAATCAAATTCAACAGCATATAAAAAGAATTATCCATCATGATCAAGTGGGATTCATTCCTGGGTTACAGGGCTGGTTCAATATTTGCAAATCCATCAGTGTGTTCCATCACATTAACAAAAGAAAGGATAAAAACCATATGATCCTGTCGATAGATGTAGAAAGAGCATTTGACAAAATACAGCACCCTTTCTTAATAAAAACCCTTGAGAATGTGGGAACAGAAGGAACTTACCTAAACATTATAAAAGCAGTTTATGGAAAGCCCACAGCTAATACCATCCTCAATGGGGAAAAACTGAGAGCTTTCCCCCTGAGATCAGGAACATGACAGGGGTGTCCACTCTCACCACTGTTGTTTAACATAGTGCTGGAAGTTCTAGCATCAGCAATCAGACAACAAAGAAAAAAAATAAAAGGCATCAGAATTGGCAAAGAAGAAGTCAAACTTTCACTTTTCACAGATGACATGATACTGTACATGGAAAACCCGATCAACCCCACCAGAAGCCTTCTAGAACTGATGTATGAATTTAGTAAAGTTGCAGGGTACAAAATCAATGTATAGAAATTGGTTGCATTCCTATACACCAATAATGAAGCAACCGAAAAAGAAACCAAGAAACTGATCCCCTTCATGATTGCACGAAAAATCATCAAATACCTAAGAGTAAACCTAACCAAGGGTGGAAAAGACCTATATGATGAAAACTATAGCAAACTTATGAAAGAGATTGAAGAAGACACCAAGAAATGGAAAAACATTCCCTGTTCATGGATCGGAAGAATAAACATCGTGAAAATGTCATTACTACCCAATGCAATCTACACATTCAATGCAATTCCCATCAAAATTGCTCCAACATTCCTCTCAAAGCTAGAACAAACTATTCTCAAATTCATATGGAACCACAAAAGACCCGAATAGCCAAAGTAATATTGAAGAAGAAAACCAAAACGGGAGGCATCACAATCCCAGACTTTAGCCTCTACTACAAAGCTGTCATCATCAAGACAGTATGGTATTGGCACAAAAACAGACACATAGACCAATGGAATAGAATAGAGAACCCAGAACTGGACCCACAAATGTACAGCCAATTAATTTTTGACAAAGCAGGAAAAAGTATCTGATGGAAAAACGACAGCCTCTTTAACAGGTGGTGCTGGGAGAACTGGACAGCAACATGTAGAAGAATGAAACTAGACCACTTTCTTACACCATTCACAAAAATTAACTCAAAATGGCTGAAGGACCTGAATGTGAGACAGGAAACCATCAAAACCCTTGAGGAGAAAGTAGGAAACAACCTCCTAGACCTCAACCGCAGCTATTTCCTACTCGACACATCCCCAAAGGCAAGTGAAATGAAAGCAAAAATGAACTATTATGACCTCATCATAATAAAAGCTACTGCACTGCAACAGAAACAATCAAGAAAACTAATAGGCATGGAATGGGAAAAGATAGTTGCAATGACATATCAGATAAAAGGCTAGTATCCAAAATCTACAAGGAACTCACCAAACTACACATGCAAAAAACAAATAATCCAGTGAAGAAATGGGCAGAAGTCTTAAACAGACACTCCTCCAAAGAGGACATCCAGATGGCCTACAGGCACATGAAACAATGCCCAACGTCACTCATCATCAGGGAAACAGAAATCAAAACCACACTGAGATACCACCTCACACCAGTCAGAGTGGCTAAAATGAACAAATCAAGAGATTCTAGATGCTGGCAAGGGTGTGGAGAGACGGGCACCATCCTTCACTGTTGGTGGTACAGTAAACTGGTGCAGCTGCTCTGGAAAACAGTGTGGAGGTTCCTCAAAAAACTATCAGTAGAACTCCCTTATGACCCAGCAATAGCCCTGCTAGGGATTTACCCAAGGGATACAGAAATGCTGATTCATAGGGGTACATGTACCCCAATGTTTGTAGCAGCACTGTCAACAATAGCCAAAACATGGAAAGAGCCTAAATGTCCATCACCTGATGAATGGATCAAGAAGAGGTGGTATGTATATACAATGGAGAATTACATGGCAATGAGAAAGAATGAAATCTGGCCATTTGTAGGAAAGTGGATGGACCTTGAGGGTGTCATGCTAAACGAAATAAGTCAGGCGGAGAAGGACAGATAGCATATGTTTGCACTCATAGGTCTAACAGGAGAACAGCAGAAAACTAATGGGGACCAGGGGGAGGGGAAGAGGGAATGAGAGTTGGGGAGAGAGAAGGATGCAAAACTTGAGTGACTATTGAATACTAAAAACGAACTGAAGGTTGAAGGGGAAGTGGAGGGGGGAAAAGAGGTGGTGGTGATGGAAGAGTGTACTTGTGGGGAAGAGCAGTGGGTGTTGTATGGAATCCAATTTGACAATAAACTATTAAAAAAAAAAAAGACTTGTTTTGTGACCTAACATATGATCTCTCCTTAAAAATGTTCCATGTGCACTTGAGAAGAGTGTGATTCTGGTGCTTTTGGTTGGAATAATCTGAAATTATCTAAGCCCATTTAGTCTAATGTGTTGTTTAAGTCAACTGTGTTCTTGTTAACTTTATGTCTCGATTATCTATGTATTGTTGAAAATGGGATATTGAAATTCCCTAATCATTATTGTATTGCTGACAATTTCTCCTTTCAGGCCTGCTATGATTTGGTTTATATAATTATGTGCTCTATGTTGGGTGCAAAAATGTTTATAAGTATAATATCCTCTTGTTGGGTTGACCCCATTCTCATTTTGCAATGACCTATGTGTCTTATTACAGTGTTTGATTGTTTTTTGTTTTTTAAGAGTTTAGTTTTAAGTACTATCTACATCCAACATGGAGCTCAAGTTTAACAACCTTGAGATCAAGAGTTACATGCTCTACCAACTGAGCCAGCCAGAACTCCTATAGTGTTTTAAATTATATATATATAGCTACTCCTGCTTTCTTTTGGCTTCCATTTGCATGAAAAGTCTTTTTCCATCCCTTCCATTTCATTCTGTATGTGTCCTTATAGCTGAAATGAGTCTTTGGCAGTATGTAGATGGTCTTGTTTTTTAATCTATTCAGCTACTCTCTGTCTTTTTATTAGAAAATTTAATTCCTTTACATTTAAGGTAATCATTGATTAGTATGGACTTAACTGTTGCCATTTTGTTACTTGTTTTCTGGCTGTTTTGGAATTCTTTTATTCCTTTTTTCTACTGTTGTTCTGTTGCTTTGTGAGTTGATGATTTTCCATAAATGCATGCTTAGATTCCTTTCTATCTTTTGTGTATCTACCAAGGGTTTTTGGTTTATGGTTATTATGAGGCTTCCATAAAACATCTTATATTTATAACAGTTTATTTTAAAGTAATAACAACTTAACTTTATTTTTTGTTTTTGCTTTTTTTTTTGAGAGAGAGAGAGAGAGAGGGAGAGTGTGCAAGTACACAAGTGGGGTAAAGGCAGAGGGACATCTGAGAATCCTAAACAGGCTCCACACCCAGTGCAGAGACGGATGTGTGGCTTGACCTCATGACTGTGAGATCATGACCTAAGCTGAAATCAAGAGTCACACACTTAACTGACTGAGCCACCCAGCCACCCCAACTAACATTGAATGCATACTATAACTCTACATTTTTACTCTCTCCTCTGACATTTTATGGTTTTGATGTCACTATTTACATCTTTTTACCCTGCATTCATTAACAAATTATTGGTGACTTAGTTATTTTTAATACTTCTGTCTTTTAACCTTTATACTAGATTTATAAATGATTTATCCAATATGAATACACTATTAGAGTATTCTGAACTTAACTACATCTTTACTTTATCAGTGAAATTTATACTTTCAGATATTTTCCTGTTACTAATTAGTGTCCTTTTGTTTCAGCTTGAAGGAGTCTCTTTAAACATTTCTTGTAATGCCAATACTCCTTTGGTTTTTGCTTGTCTAGAAAACTCTTCATTTCTCTTTTAGCTCTGAAGGGCAATCTTGCCATGTAGAATTCTGGTTAAAAGTTTTTCTCTTTCAATACTTTGAATATATCATGACACTCCCTTCAGGCCTCTGAAATTTCTTTAAAAAAAAATTCTTTCTAACTTTTATTTATTTTCAAGAGATAGAGGGAGACAAAGTGTGAATAGGGGAAGGATTAGAGAGAGAGGGAGACAGAATCCAAAGCAGGATCCAGGCTCTGAGCTATCAGCACAGAGTCTGACCTGGTGCTTGAACACGTGAACTGTGAGTTCATGACCTGAGCTGAAGTCAGATGCTTAACTGACTGAGCCACCCAGGTGCCCCTTGTCCTCCAAAATTTCTGATGAAACATCTGCTGATAGACACTCTGTGTTGGTCTCTGTACATCAGATAATACTAACTCTCAGTCTGATGGAATGGTCAGGTGTAGGAGCTAAACTTATTATTTAGGTTGGCCTGGGGCTGGAGGAGGGAGGCCTCTTTGTTTTCACTCCAACCTTTGTGATTGTCCAAACCGCTCTCTTTGTTCTTAGCTGGGGTTTCTAATAGTTGTGGGTGTGTCAAGATCTGTCAGCTTCCCAGTGGGGAGGGAGTCTCAGTCAGCTACCTAGATGGGGCTGATTGAAGTCAGACATTGAGGCTACAGCTTTTAAAGTATGCAAATAGTTCTTTTTCAAGGAAAGACTAAGAGATGGGCAGTTCTGTCTGCTCTTTCTATGCTAATCCCTGGGGGAGAAGAGCTAGTTAGGAACTGTTTCTTCGTTTGTTTCAGTCCTGTGAAACTTGTAAACACAAACTCCTGCTGACCCCCAGAGCCAGGTGATTTAGGAGTGCTACCTTGGGCAGGAACCCAGAAGCCCTGCCCAGGGACCAGATGTGTGCACAAGCTCTTTCCAGGGAGGCACCAGCATCTGGAACCAGACACAGGGAGAATGTGGTGACGGCACCTACTGACGTCAACATTGCCCCGGAGAAGATCCCAGACAGCCTTTAGATGTGTCCCACTCCCCTGCCGTATGGCAACCACTAATTTGCTCTCCGTACTTATGGGTCTGTTCCTGCTTTTTTGGTTGGCTTGTTTGCTTGTTTTGTTTCTTAGATTCCACAAGAAAGTGAAATAGTATGGTGTTTGTCTTCTTTTGTCTTACTTATTTCACTTAGCATAATACCTTCTAAGTCCATCCACGTTGCAAATGGCAAGAGTTCATTCTCTTTTATGGCTGAATAACAGTACATTGTGTATAGATTGTTATGCCCGAGATTTCATTATCATCCCCAAAAACCAGAGACCGCCAGGGAGATCGAGTCATGCATGCAAAAGCAAAGGGCTTTATTATTATTACAGGCTTATAAGCTCGGGCTCACAGACTTCACCAATGCAGTGGATCCATGCTGAGAGCCCGAACAAAGGTGGGGCAGGGCCTTTATGGGTTTGGGAAGGGGGAGTTACAGGAAATTGTGACACAAGTCCAATCACAACATTTAGAGTATTAGCCAAGTACAGAGTGGACCCAGGACCCTCACGTAGGCCGTGACTAGCCTTAAGCAATAGGTGATTATCTATAGCTTCTATCTCTAGGCCTGCCCTTAGGAATGTTAAGGGTGTTAGCTGGCCTTTCCTGATTGGGTGTTACAAGGGTGGTGCCTCCTGCCTTGGGCAATGTGTGCCTTTTTATTGTCTAATGATTCTGAGAAACTGACCCCCAAGCCTCCAAGGTCAGAGGGGAAACTTGAAGCCTGTCATGGAGTCAGTTTGATTCAGACCTGTGTCCTTACAAGATAAACCACATCTTTATTCATTCATCTATCTTAGCTACTGTACATAATGCTGCAGTAAACACAAGGCTGCATGTATCTTTTCAAATTAATGTTTTTATTTTCTTTGGGTGAATACATAATAGTGGAATTACTGGATCATATATTTCTATTTTGTTTATTTTTGAGAGAGGCAAACAGACAGACAGATGTGTGAGCAGGAGACAGGCAGAGAGAGACTGGGACACAGAATCTGAAGGAGGCTCCAGGCTCTGAGCTGCCAGCACAAAGCTCAGTGCCGGGCTTGAATACCAACTGTAAGATCATGACCTGAGCCAAAGTCGGACACTTACCTGACTGAGCCACCCAGCCACCTTATTTTAATTTTTTGAGGAAATTCAATTTTCTTTTCCACAGTGGTGGCACCAGTATTCCGTGTGTCCTTGAATGTTGAGGACAGATACATCACACATGTCATTGAAGCTGGGCTCGTCCTACTGGAATTCCACTGGGATTGCTTTCTTCTATCATTGGTGATGTTACTTTGGTCACTATTTACCAGGTTTCTCCACTGTAAAATTATACTTTCCCTCTTTATAATTAATACTTATTTTGTGGCAAGGTATTTTGAAACTATGTAAATATCCACTACGTATCCAACTTTATTCTGGTAGTTTAGGATATATTCATATTTCTTGCTTGAATTATTACTATGATGTTTTCTAAATAGTGATTTTTTTTAATTTTACCATTTCTTCTACATTTACTACTTAACATTGGCTATGAGGAAAGGTTATTCTTCTCTCTTCTCATTTATTTATTCATTTATATTTACTTCAGTATTGGCTCATAGGATCCTTTTTTACTCAATGGGATATAATTGTTTATTATCATCATTTTGGTTCTTAATTTGCCCCAGTTTTGTCTGGTGGAAGCCACTTCATACTATCTTTTTTGCCTTTCTGATACATCCCCAATGGTCTTTTAACTCCCTTACTTTTGGTCACAATAAGATGTTCCAGGCCCATCTTGAATTTTTCTGCTCCAATCCTAGAATTAATCATTTATCCTTTTAGTGGAGAATGGTATTTGGAAACCAAGATCTGGGTGTACAAGTTACAGTCCTTGCTATCAAGGCATTGCTGCTGCAACACAGACTTAGGTCTAAGAATGATATGCACACCTACATACACACACTACTATGGACTAAATTGTATCCATCCCAAATTCACATGTTGAAGCCCTACTCAGTAAGTCAGCATTTAAAGATGAATCCTTTGGTAGTTAGGGTTAGATTGAGTCATGAGGGTGGGGCCCTCATGATGAGATCAGTGGTTTTATAAGAAGAGGAAGAGAGAGGATCTCTTTCTCCACCTAGAGGACAGATGTTTGCAAGCCAGGAAGAGGGCTTTCACCAGGAAATGAATTGGCCAACATTGATCTTAGGCTTGCCAGCTCCAGAACTGTGAAAAATAAATGTGTGCTGATTAAGACACCTAGCCAATGGTATTTTGGTTTATTTTTTAATGTTTATTTATTTACTTTGAGAGAGAGAAGGAGAAGGAGCATGAGTGGGGGAGGGCAGAGAGAGAGAGAGAGAGAGAGAGAGAGAGAGAGAGAATCCCAAGCAGGCTCCATGTGCTGTCAGCACAAAGTCCAATGCAGGGCTTGATCTCATAAACCATGAGATCATGACCTGAGCTGAAATCAAGAGTCAGATGCTTAACCGACTGAGCCACCCAGGTGCCCCTATGGTATTTTGTTATAGCAGCTTGAGCAGACTAGTACACGCACACACACACACACACACACACACACACACACACACACCCCTATATTTAATTATTCTGTCCATATGAAATACCGTTAAGTTTATACCAACATCTCTAATTTCCTTCCAACAACAGAGTGTTCCCTATAGCTTTCTGTCTTTACAAATTTATGATTCCCTTCTCTCTGAGAGTGAAAAACCTGGTTCCTGCTGTCTTTGATATTTTTATGTATTTACTCAATCACCCTATATAACCAATCTTTTGACTCAACTGGATCTCACTTGGCCACCTGTCTCACTCTGTTTACAATCTCCTGCTAAGCCACCTTTCTGCTCAATCTTCCTCTTGCATGGGCCTGCTTAATGGCTCTGTGGCTGAATTATTTAAGAAGGAAGAAAGTTTTGTCATTTTAAAAACGTCTTTTAACTTATTTTGAAATAGAAGTTCAGTTCAGTTCTCTTCTGTGAATTTGACGTTGACATGTTTTTCTATCCAGTAAATATGTTATTTTGTTTCTTTTTTTTTTCTTGTGAGAATTTCCATGGGATTTGACTTTGATATTTTTTATTGCTAATTTTTATGTGAAAATGGTTTCCCCAAATTTTAGAAAGAAGCATAGTTCAGAGTGGTTCTTGTAACTTCACAGTAGTGTTAAAAAATATAGAGACTTTCTTTTTGAGATTTCCTTTCCCCCTACTTTATCTGGGTCTTTTCACCCTTTGTCTTTATTATCCTTGCCCTATGAAATTTGATTTCACTCTTAAGACTTTCTCTTCAGTATGGGTCCTATTCTGGAAGGGAGTCTTGGAGGATCAGTTTTGAGAGTTACAGAGGCAAGGCTCTCCAGACCTTTCTGTCTTTACCTTGAACTCCTTGTGCTCTCTTGCCTTGGGGTTAGGCAAAAACTGCTCTGTTTCAGCTGCTGTTCTTAAGTTAGATCATCACACTTTCCAGGGAATACCACTTGCTATTTTGGAGTTCACCTGTTGTTGGCTTATTAGTTAAGCCATTACTGCTATCTGCATTCTCTCACACATATACCAACGCCCTGCTGGTCTTGTACTATTGGTGGGTTGCCCTCACTGCTTGCATTTTACAGTTTATAGGGACACTTTGTCATTTGGTTTCCCCTGTAAATATTGTCCAAGGGTCTTTGGTTCTTCTATTAGTCATTTTATTCTATTAGAAAGAGTGAGAAATTATATGATCATTACATAATCTTTCTCTTGTTTCTGAATTCTCTTCAAATATTCCTATTTAGTCTGTGCAAGAACCAGATGAATAGTTGCATATGATTACAGAGGAGGGCAAACATAATCAGATAGTGATGCTCATCACGGCTGCATTTCTGGAAAGAGCATGCTTACTGGAGCACAGTAACATGCCTTTCGGCTCCTGTTCTTCAACTATTGGCCAAACACATTTCCTGGCCTGCCACTCCTATCAGAGAAGATAATCGGAAGCGGTTTGCCTTCACATGGCAGGAATAATAGTATTGCCTTTACTTTCTTGTCTCCGAGCCATGTTATATCTCCTGCACTCTGGCATAATAGTCTGGAGGAACTTGATCATTCTGTTATGCCACAGAATATCACACTGGCTCTTGACATTGATGTTTTTCTGCTTGTATCTGGAAGAAGGCATTAGAGCACTCTAGGTGTCTTAGTATGACCCACGTATGCTACAGGGAGGGAGCTCAAACATGCTTGCTTTATCAGTGAAATCACCAGGATCCTGTGGTCTGAGGCATGTCAGGATATCCATTTCTAGGTGAGGCTCAAGTTTCTGCACCTTGTATGCTCACCACAAGGGAAGGGCACAGGCTGTGGGCCTCTTCAGATTTTGGAGATTGTGTATGATGTTTGTGCTGGTCTGACTCATGCATTGGGTAACCCATAAGGTTGCATATTATGGGTGGGGCCCAATATGAGAAGTCTTGGCAGGGGTCCAGGCTTTATTTCAAACTGTTCCCCCTCCCCCATTTTACTTATAAAACTCAGCAGACCTAAAACTATTATAAGTATCTCTGGAAGACAGAGACGCTATGAAACTTCTGGCAAGCTCCAGTAGGGGACCCCAGGGCATGGCCATGCCCTCTTCTGTGAACAACTATTCTCCATTTGCCTACTTGCTATTGGGCCTTAACAGAGATGGAATGTCTGACTATGGGACACCGAGTAATTATGTAACCTGAGTCACTCTCCCTGAACTGAATCTTGACTACTTGGCTAAACTATAACATTGGGCCTACAGAGCAGTATGTCATTGTAGGATGGAAATAGTGTCCAAGGCCAGGTCTGAACATGTCCAGAAGGCACAAGTGCTTCAGTAATTTATTGCTGTGAAACAAACCATCCCAGACTCAGTGGTTCAGAACAATGACTTGTAATTTCTAATGATTCTGTGGGTCAGGAATTCAGGAAGGACTTGGATGGGCAGTTCATCTGCCCCCTGCTGTGTCTCCATGATTTGAGGTCACGGACTTGGCTGGACTGGATGGTCCAAGGGGGTTCACTCACAATACCTGGCTCCCTGGGACTCTTCTTCATGGTGGCTGTCTTGCCACATGGCTGGTTTGGGTTTCCTCACAGCAGTGTGGCCTCTCAGGGTAGCTAGACTTTTTACATGACAGCTACCTCCCAAGAGGGAGAAGTGGAACTGCTGGTTCTCCTAAGTACCAGGCCCAGAACCGTTTTGGGGTCTCTGACGTTACAGTCTATTGGTTGAAGTCAGTTAGAAGGCCAGCTCAGACTCTCTCTCTTTCTCCTTTTAAGAGGAGATGGGGGACCTGACAAAGGGCTCCATCTCAGAACCTGAAGATCATGACCTAAGCCGAAATCAAGAGTCAGACACTTAACCGACTGAGCCACGCTGGTGCCTTTTGACTCCACTTCTTTATTTTTTTTAACTTTTTTTCTTAATGTTTATTTATTTTTGAGAGAGAAAGAGAGAGAGAGAGACAGAGCACAAGTGGAATGGGGCAGAGAGAGAGGGAGACACAGAATTTGAAGGAGGTTCCAGGCTCTGAGCTGTCAGCACAGAACCTCATGCTGGGCTCGAACTCATGAACTGTGAGATCATGACCTGAGCCAGTTGGACGCTTAACCAACTGAGCCACCCAGGTGCCCCTTGACTCCACTTCTTGATGAGAGGAACAGTATATAATTGTGGCCACTATAGCAAGTAAATTCTACGAACAGGTGTTTCAGATTCCCATTTTTGTTTTGTTTTGTTTATCATCAGCCATTGCCACAATTAGCTTCACAAAACTCCAAAGCTTGAACCAGCAATGGTTTATGTATGTGGATTGGTAGGTTGGCCAAGGGTTGACTGATTTGGGCTGACCCTGACTAGGGTGATTTGGTTTTTCTCCGCATGTCCCTCATCTTCCTTCTTGGGGAAGTGACCAACCAGGTATATTGTTCTTATGGTGACTTCAGAAGTGAAAGACTGTAAGGAGATACAAAAGTTCTCGAGTCCAGACACTGAACAGACATACCACTTCTGCTTCATCCTATTGGCCAAATTAGTCACGTTGTTGAGTGAAAAAGTGCTGAAAAATTACATGACAAACAAATGGAATGGAAGGATAGAGAACTGGGGTAAATATTACAATTTATGAAAGCACTTGAAGAGAGCAGTAGTAGAATGTGAGGTGCGAGATGTAGGTACAAAGCGGTTCATGTAGCTCCTAAGGGGCTTGAAATTTACTCCATATAGAGGGTTTACATTTTTTAAAATGTCTCAGTTTATCTTTTTTTAATGTTTTTATTTTTGAGAGAGAGAAAGAATGAGTGGGAAGGGACAGAGAGAGAGGGGCAGAGGATCTGAAGCAGGCTCAGTACTAACAGCAAGCCTGATATAGGGCTCAAACTCACAAACAATGAAGTCACGACCTGAACCAAAGTCAGACTCTCAATCAACTGAATTACCCAGGTACCCCTGCCTCAGTTTAGCTTTAAAATTAAAAAAATAATAATTTCTGTGCCCACTGTGGGGCTAGAACTCACAACTCCAAGATCAAGAGTCTCATGCTTTACTGACTGAGCCAGCCAGGCACCCCCTCAAATAGAAGGCTTTAAGCAGGAAAAAAACTGGATCCTGAAGACCTGATCATCTCTATCTCCTATTTGCTCTTTGTCGTCAACACTTTTTACTCGATGTTCTTTGAACGTGGACCTTGCAGTTCTCTGCTTCTCACTGGTGACTCAGGCTGAGGTAATTTACAAACTCACTCATCAGTTTCAACTCAGACTCTACTTCTTCAGAGGAACTTTTCATGAATCCCTCAGAAATATTTAGGATTGCCTTCTCCCAGTGCACCTGATAGAAACATCTTCATTATAGTCATTATCTTGTAATTGTTAGTTTACATGGTAGTAATAGCCACCACTGGTTGAGTACTTTCACTATATTGGTGTTCTGTGTATATAATTTCTAAACCTATGACAGCTTTGCTAGTTTTCTTTTGCTGTGTAACAAATTACCACAAAGAGCATTCATGTGTTAGCAGCTCACAGTTCTGTAGGTCAGAAGTCCAGTGTGCCAAGGGTAGATGATCTACTCAAAGTTAAAAATCAGGTTGGTGACTGAACTAATTTTTTTTCGTTTATTTAGTTTGGAGATAAAAAGAGAGAGTGTGCACTCAATAAGCAGGGGAGGGGTAGAGAGAGAGAGAGAATCCTAAGCAGGCTTTGCACCATCAGTGCGCAGAGCCCAATGGGGGGCTCAAACTCAGAAACTGTGAGATCATGACCTGAGGCAAAATCAAGAATCAGACAATTATTTTTTCCTTTTTTTTAAAATTGAATATAACACAATTTATTTTTTTAACATATGCAATTATTTTCCGTCATTTACAATACAGTAGTTACAATGACACTCCAAACAGAAAAGCAAAGTAAAAAATCAAAACCCCAACTTCTATTTCATGTTATTAGACTTATACAGAAATTAGAAGTTTAAGTAACAACTAGTTAATCACCTAATTTCACAGCTATCTGAAGTGGCAATCATTTTATAGCAGCTTATCTATGATACATTCAAGATACATGATACAATTTATTACTTGCCCATAAACTAAAACACAGCCTGCTTAATACCTTTCCTTAAATTCCACCTCTATACTACAATATACTTGGGGTCCATGCAAAAAAGTAGCTACCTTTTATAGGGAAAACGGATGATTAAGTCTTTGGTGTTGTAAAAGCCACTTCATTTAAACATAACCACCCCCACCACCAAAAAAAGAAGAGAAAAAAAATAAAGAAAATAATAAGGGAAAAACCCAAGACACACTTTTTATGGGAAAAAAACCAACATGTAATTTCTGTCCTTGACAGAATGTATTAAACAAGCAAACACCACCAACAAGCAAA
>NC_043710.1:84914991-84919441 GCF_006229205.1 Suricata suricatta | reverse complement strand
TGTATTCTTGGCAACATTTCCCTCATAGAGGCCCTCTTAGGATTTCTTGTAGGGCTGGTTTGGTGGTCATGAATTCTCTCAATTTTTGTTTATTTGGGAACACTTTTATCTCTCCTTCTATTTTGAATGCAGGGTTGCTGGATAAAGGATTCTTGGCCGCATGTTTTTTCTGTTCATCACATTGAAGATTTCCTGCCATTCCTTCCTGGCCTGCCAAGTTTCATTAGATAGGTCTGTAACCACTCTAATAGGTTTCCCTTTGTATGTGAGGGCCCTTTTCTCCCTAGGTGCTTTCAGAATTCTCTCTTTATCTTTATATTTTGCAGTTTCACTATGATATGTCGTGCTAAAGGCCATTCAAGTTACGTCTTAAGGGGGTTCTTTGTGCCTCTTGAATTTGAATGTCTGTTTCTTTTCCCAGATTTGGGAAATTCTCAGTTATAATATGGTCTAGTATCCCTTCAGGCCCTTTCTCTCTGTCTTCCTCTTCAGGAATTCCTATGATACAGATGTTGTTCTGCTTGATTGTATCACTCAGATCTCGAATTCTCCTTTCCTGCTCCTGGATTAATTTCTCTCTCTTTTTTTCAGCTTCCTCTTTTGCTGTAACTGTATCTTCTAATTCACCTATTCTTCTCTCTGCCTCATCAATCCTTGAGGTGGCTGCCTCCAATTTGTTATTCACTTCATCTATAGCCTTTTTTTAACTCATCATAGTGCCTAGTCATTGTCTCAATTGATTCTTTGATGCTTTTCTCAACCCCAGCGTTTAATTTTATGACAAGTTTTTTAAATTCTTGATCCGCTATGTTGTCTAGATCTGCCTTGAGCAGTTCTGTGGCTGTGACTTCCTCCTGGAGGTTCTTCAGGGGAGATTTCCTTCGTTTTGTCATTTTTGCTAGTTTTCTGTCTCTTTTCACGTTTAGAAAGCTCATTGTGCCTGTGCACCTGTTAATATTTCTCTGTTAAAGCAGGCTTATTGACTGTCCAGGGCCTGTCGTCTCAGGAAATATTCTTTTAATGGTGTCTCTCAGTTTCTCTTGTTGTGCCTTTGAATATTTCATTTCCCTACTCAGCAATATTTGGGACTCGCTGTCATGCACACTTTGGCTTGTTTCTTGGTATAGTCCTAAGAAGGAAAGCAGACAGACAAACACAGAGGGAACAGTAACACAGAAACGCACAGACAAATCAAACAAGCAAACAAACACATTAAAAGGGGGGATGAAATGAAAGAAAATGGAGAGGAAAGAGACGAAAAGAAGAGGAGAAGAAAAAAATAAATAAAGGGGGTCGGGGACAACAAAGGACAGTGGACAGTCTAAAAGTGTATGACCAGGTGAGGGATAGAGGTAAGGATGTGATACAGGAGAATATATCTGGATTGCAAGAAGGTAAAAAAAGGGAGAGAGGAGAAAGGAAAATAAGGAGCAAAATTTTTTAAAAATTTAAGTTAAAAAAAGGGTATAATAATAAAAATAAGTACAAAGAAAGAAGAAAAATTAAAAAAATGAAGAGAAAAAGAAAAAGAAAAAATTATAAGAAAAAAAAAGCAGCAACTCCCCTTCATGGACAGGCGTGGTTTGGTGCAGTAGGTCTTGGAGGCTGCTTTCAGAGACTCCGCCTTGTTGTCTGCAGAGTTGAGATAGGTGGCACGCCAAGCTCCAGTGAACTATGCACCGTAGGCCCCTCTAATGAGTCTGATCTCCTTGTGCTATGGTTGAGCCGAGTTGTATTTTCTAGGCGCGCCTCGGTTCAACGTTCCAGTATTTGCACTTTTATGTTAACACAGATCAGATGTATTTGCTTTGGTGGCTGGCTTCTTAGGGGGAGGAATTGGTTTGTCTTAGCTCGGGCTGGGATTTTGGCTGCCCCTGCCTGAGGCGAGATGCACAGCAGGAGGTGAAGTGTGTGCGCACTGTCACAGACCCAACCCCCAGTGGGGATTGCGTTAGTATTGGGAGAGGAATGAGTGCGCAGCTGTTGCTGGAGGCAGTGCTGGGAGCTGCTGGAAATGAGCTGGGAGCTCCTGCAGCCTGCTCGCACCCAGGTCTCCACCGCCGCCAACTCCCTGCTGGGATCGTGCAGAGATGGGGCTATTTTTTCCCTGTTGGCACCCGGGATTCAGGTTTCGAGCGGCCAATGCTGGGAGTGAAATGTGCCATGGAAATGAGAGGCGTGCTCCCACTCCCAAAACTGAGACCAAAGTGAGCACCCCTGACACTGCCACTGCAGCAGTTGCTGACTCCTCACCAAGATGGCACAGGGCTGGAAGCTGTTCCTTCCCTTGCGCCACCAGGGTTCGGGATTTGTGCTACCCAGCAGTTATATATGGAGTGAGCTTCTCTCTCCAAGCACAGTTAAGCGTTCTTTACCTCTTCCCCTGAGACAGTACTATTAGCGTGTTCAGTCTCTCTGTCTCTTCCCTTTGTCTCTCGGACTCCGCACGCGTGCCCCGCATTGGGCTGGGGCTCCCACCTCCCCTGCCTGTCTCGGGCTGGCCCTATTTCCAATCTCCCCAGTTCGCACTCACTCACTCAGGTATCCTTCAGGTTCTCTTCCTTCTGGAGTCCGTATTTTCTCCTTTCGCTTTTGCAGATGAGAGTAATGTCCTTCTCAGTTTGATAGATGGGGCAGACGAAGTTTACAGAGCTCCCTTCCTCTCCGCCATCTTGGCTCCTCCTCCTCCAATTCTTGATTTTGGCTCAAATCATGATCTCACACTTCATGAGAAAGAGCCCTGTGTCACACTCTGGGCTAACAGCACAGAGCGTGCTTTGGATTTTCTCTCTCCCTCTCTCTCTGCCCCTCCCTGACTTGCTCTCTCTCTCTCTTTCTCTCTCTCTCAAAATAAATAAATAAAGACTCTTAAAAAAAGGAAAAAAGAGCTCGGAGGAGCTCATCTCACCCCCAGCATTGGCCGTGCGAATCCCGAATCCTGGGTGTCAACAGGGAAAAAATAGCCCCCACTCCTGCGGGATCCGGGAGGGAGTTGGCAGCCATGGAGGCCAGGGCGCACACTATGCCTGAGGAGCTTCCAGCTCATTTCAGTCACCTCCCGGCTAGGGGTTGAGAATCTGCAGTCGGGTCTGTGATGGCGCACACTTCACCTCCAGTTTCGCATCTCGCCTCAGGCTGTACACCTCGCCTCAGGCAGGGGCAGCCTAAATCCCTGCTTGAGCCAAGACAAACTGACTCCACCCCTAAGAAGCCAGCCACCAAAGCAAATACATCTCATCTGTGGTAGCATAAAAGTGCATGGAATGGAACTTTGAACCAAGGCGCGCCTGGAAAATACAACTCGGCTCAACCATAGCACAAGGAGGTCAGACTCATTAGAGTGGCCTGCAGTGCATAGTACAGTGGAGCTTGGCGAGCCGCCTATCTAATCTCTACAGATACCAAGGCGGAGTCTCTGAAAGCAGCCTCCTAGACCTACTGCACCAAACCACACCTGTCCACGAAGGGGTGTTGCTGCTTTTTTTTTTCTTATAATTTTTTTTCTTTTTCTTTTTCTCTTCATTTTTTTATTTTTCTTCTTTCTTTGTACTTATTTTTATTATTGTACCCTTTTTTTAACTTAAATTTTTAAAAAATTTTGCTCCTTATTTTCCTTTCTCCTCTCTCCCTTTTTTTACCTTCTTGCAATCCAGATATATTCTCCTGTATCACATCCTTACCTCTATCCCTCAACTGGTCATACACTTTTAGACTGTCCACTGTCCTTTGTTGTCCCTGACCCCTTTATTTATTTTTTTTTCTTCTCCTCTTCTTTTCGTCTCTTTCCTCTCCATTTTCTTTCATTTCATCCCCCCTTTTAATGTGTTTGTTTGTTTGACTTGTCTGTGCGTTTCTGTGTTACTGTCCCTCTGTGCCAAAGACTGCCTCTTTGGCAGGTGGTACTGGGAGAACTGGACAGCAACATGTAGAAGAATGAAACAAGACCACTTTCTTACACCATACACAAAAATTAACTCAAAATGGCTGAAGGACCTGAATGTGAGACAGGAAACCATCAAAACCCTCGAGGAGAAAGTAGGACAAAAACCTCCTAGACCTCCACTGCAGCTATTTCCTACTCAACACATCCCCAAAGGCAAGGGAAATGAAAGCAAAAATGAACTCTTGGGACTTCATCAGGATAAAAAGCTTCTGCACTGCAAAGGAAATAATCAAGAAAACTAATAGGCAACCGACAGAATGGGAAAAGATAGTTGCAAATGACATATCAGATAAAGGGCTAGTATCTAAAATATACAAGGAACTCACCAAACTTCACACCCACAAAACAAATAACCCAGTGAAGAAATGGGTAGAAGACATGAACAGTCACTTCTCCAAAGAGGACATCCAGATGGCCTACAGGCACATGAAACGATGCTCAACATCACTCATCATCAGGGAAACACAAATCAAAACCACACTGAGATACCACCTCACACCAGGCAGA
>NC_043710.1:84909455-84914891 GCF_006229205.1 Suricata suricatta | reverse complement strand
CATCTGTAGGAAAGTGGATGGACCTTGAGGGTGTCATGCTAAGTGAAATAAGTCAGGCAGAGAAGGACAGAAACCATATGTTTGCACTCATAGGTCTGGCAGGAAAGCAGGAGAAACTTGATGGAGGACCAGGGGGAGGGGAAGGGGGAAAGAGAGTTGGGGAGAAAGAGGGATGCAAAACTTGAGAGACTGTTGAATGCTGATAATGAACTGAGGGTTGAAGGGAAAGGGGGAGGGGGGAAAAGGAGTGGTGGTGATGGAGGAGGGCACTTGTGGGGAAGAGCACTTGGTGTTGTATGGAAACCAATTTGACAATAAATTATTTTTTAAAAAAATCTCCAAATGTGCTGAATTATATAAAAAAAAAAAGAATTGGATGCTTAACTGACTGAGCCACCCAGGTGCCCTACAACTGAATTCTTACGTGAACGTTCTGATGAAAGTTTTGCTCCAAGTTTAATCTCATCAATGCCAGAATTGAGTTCCTTGCAATTTTAGAGTTGAGACCCCAGACTCTTTGCTGGCTATTAGACAGGAGCCGTTCTCGACCTGCAGAGGCTGCCCACATCCTTACCACGTGGTCCTTTCAATCTTCCAGCCAGCAATGATACATTGAATCCTTTTGGGCTTTAGGTCTCTCTCTGACCTCTATGCCCCAATTTAAAGGCTCATGTGATTAAGCCAGACTCACTCACATTATCTCCATATCTTAAGGTCAACTGATTTGAAACTTAATTTCATCTGCAAAATCCCTTTTGCCATATCATCCCAGGAGTGATATTGCATCATAATCACAGTGTGGAACATGCACTATATCACTATGCAGAACATGTATACGAGGGGACAGGGATCTTGGGACATCTCAGAATTCTCTCACACCTGCTAAGGAATATTTTACTTTCTTGTGTCATCTAGTAAATATTCCTGAATTTATATGAAGTGGATCATTTAGTTCTTTCATTTTTCCCCAAGCTGTTTTTAGATTTCTCTAAATTCGGAACCTAGCACGACTGCCAAGGACTAAACTATATTTCCTCTCAAATTCATCTGCTGAAGCCCTAACACCCAATCAGTTGGTATTTGGAGATGGGGTCTTCAGAAGGTAATTAGTTTTAGATGGGGTCATAAGGGTAGGTAGTTATGATGAATTAGTATCCTGTTAAGAAGAGACAACTGGGCACCTGCATGACTCAGTCGGTTAAGCATCCAAGTTCAACTCGGGTCATGATCTCCTGGTCTGTGGGTTTAAGCCCACAGGGGCTGTGTGGACAGCTCAGAACCTGGAGCCTTCCTCAGATTCTGTTTCTCCCTCTCTTTCTGCCCCTCCTCCGCTCATGCTCTATCTCTAATGCTCTCTCTTTCAAAATAAGAAAAAAAAAAGAGACAACCAAAGGAGACAGCTCTCACCTACTAACACAGACCCTGGTGGTACTGTGGCGTTGAACTTCCAGTCTCTAGAACTGTGAGAATAAATTCCCATTGTTTAAGTTACCCTATCTTCAGTATTTTGTAATGGAGGCCTACACTGCCTATGACAACAATTTATAGTGAGCATCAGCAAAGTCAACTATAGATAAATTTGATGCTCCTTTCCCTTTCTAGGATATTTTGCTCATTCTATATTTGTCTAAATAATCCAGTCATTAACATTAAAGGGTAAAAACATTTTTAAAAATTGAGATAAAACACACACAAAAGTACACAGTTCTTCTGTTGCTGGCTCCAGGAATTTTTATAAAAGTATAAATCTATGTAGCTCCCATGCAGGTCAGGGCATAGAACATTTCCAGCACCTCAGAAGGCTCCCTCTGGCACTGCCCAATCACTATTTTCCACCAAAGGTAGACGCCATTCTGATTTATTTCACTGTGGATTAGTTTGGTCTGTTCTTAAAAATAATAGGAATGGAATCATATAATATTATAATATAATATTATTATCATATAATTGTGTCCAGCTTCTATCACTCAAAGTTTTCATCTATGGAATTCATGCACGCTGTGTGTATGAATGTAGCACCGTTTATCCACTCTCTGGCTAATGAACATTTGGGCTGTTTCCACTTTTTAACTATTATGAATAATGCAGCTATGAACATTTGTACATGTGATTTTATATGATTGAATATTTTTAATTCTGTTAGGCATATACTCTGTTAAAACCCCTGTTTTGAATTATTTATGGTATATATCTAGGATCTGAACTGCTGAGCCATATGGGAATGCTGTGTTGAGCTTCCTAAGGAACTGTTTTCCACAGCAGCTGTAATATTGTATATTTCTGCCAGCAATGTACAAGGGCTCTAAGTTCTCCACCTCCCTGACAACACTTGTTATTTTCCATTTTCTTTGATTATTGCCATCCTAGTAGGTGTGAAGTGATAACTCATGGTGGTTTTGATTTGCATTTTTCTAATGAGTAATGTTGAACATTTTCTCATGTGCTTCTCAGCCACTTAAATATTGTCTTTGGAGAAATATCTACTCATGTCCCTTCCCTACTCTTTAACTGGGTCATTTGTGTTTTGTTGTTGTAGGAGTTTTTTTTATTCTGGATATTAAATGGATCTCATTCTTTACTTTGACTTCCATATTTCCCCCCATCTAAATAGTCCTTGAGTCTCATAGATTCTATTTTCTGAAAACCACCTCAATCTCTCCTTTTTTTCCTTCATCCCCATTATTTTGGAAGTCTGCAAACCCTCACCTGGTTTAATATAGTAACTTCTGACCTGGTTTCCCTGCCTCCTGTCGAATGTTGCTGCTCTGCTCTGGTCTGCACTCTGCAGATGTTATTAGACAGAGCCTTCAGATCACAAGTGTGGTTATGTCATTCTTCCGCCATAAACCCTTCAGTGCCTGTCATGGTTTTCAGAATGAAGTGTCAATCAATAACATAGCTTAAGAAATGCTTTATGATCTGGCCATACTTTTCTTCTCTCACTTCCCCTTAACACTTAGTCTCCCCTCTCAACCTATGTTTCAACCACACTCAAATCCCAACAAGAAACTTGCACTTGTTTCTAGGTATTAGATCTTTTCCCCATCTGCCTTGCATGCTCTCCCCCATTCCTTTACTCCTTGCTAACTCATACTCTATCTTCAGGATAGGATGACAGTTCCTCTTGAAATCCTTGCCTGATCCCTCTTGACATTGAGCTAGGTACCTCTCTTTTGTGCTCCAGTAGTTCCTAGTACATAATCTTGGGTATCAGTCTGCCTCTGTTATGGGTATATTACTCTGAGGACCAGGAATATGTATTTCTTTGAACAAACACAGTGGCTGGGGCAAAGTGAATGCGTAAATATCCATAGGATAGGTGATCTCTATGTTCAATTTGTATATGTTACATATATCACAAAACCACAGTGCACTGCCACAATTAAGACAATGCAGTGCAATGCAAAGAAGGAAATGCTGCCATTTAGGAATGTGTTATTAAATATATTGAAATATAACAATATCCTGTCTCCAAACTCAGTTATCTGATTGGCTGAACATCATTAGGAACACAACCCCTCAGCCAGCTTCTTAATCACTCTCCATGGTGTCATGGTAATTTAAGCAAGTCACACGAACTGAAGTTTTGTTTTGAAAATTTGGTTGCAGACAGGGAGAGTTGCTGTAGATATGTACAAACTCGTTTTTCATGGCTGGCAAGATTGATTTGCTCAGGATGATCCATTCCAAAAAGAGACAGGATAGGAAATATGGGCTTTTGTTAATACATAGCGAAGTCATAGCAAAGACAGCTTTGAATTTATAATTTATGGGGTCAGGGCTTTTTCTCCTGATAGGAAATGTTGCGTTCTTTCTATTTTTCTTCTCTCATATTCATCTTGTTAGTAATATTTAACTTTTTACATTTTTCCTCCACCAGACCTTCAACTCTCTTTTTTCTTTTTCTTTCTTAATAGTTTATTGTCAAGTTGGCTTCCATATAACACCCCGTGCTCATCCCAACAAGTGCCCTCCTCCATGCCCATCACGCATTTTCCCTCTGCCACACCCCCATCAACCCTCTATTTGTTCTCAGTATTTGATAGTCTCTTATGGTTTGCCTCCTTCCCTCTCCTTAACTATTTTTCCCCCTTCCCTCCCCTATGGTTCACTGTTAAGTTTCTCCTGTTCCACATATGAGTGAAAACATATGGTATCTGTCCTTCTCTGCTGACTTAGCATAACACCCTCAAGTTCCATCCATGTTGCTACAAATGGCCAGATTTCATTCTTTCTCATTGCCAAGTAGTATTCCATGTATATATAAACAACATCTTCTTTATCTATTCATCAGTTGGTGGACATTTAGGTTCTTTCCATGATTTCCCTATTGTTGAAACGGCTGCTATGAACATTGGAGTACATGTGCCCCCTTGCATCAGCACTTCTGTATCCCTTGGATAAATTCTTAGTAGTGCTATTGCTGGGTCATAAGGGAGTTCTATGGATAGTTTTTTGAGGAACCTCCACACTGTTTTCCAGAGCGGCTGCACCAGTTTACATTCCCACCAACAGTGTAGGAGGGTGCCCGTCTCTCCACACCCTCGCCAGCATTTCTCGTCTCCTGATTTGTTCATTTTAGCCACTCTGCCTGGTGTGAGGTAGTATCTCAGTGTGGTTTTGATTTGTATTTCCCTGATGATGAGTGACGTTGGGCATCATTTCATATGTCTGTTGGCCATTTGAATGTCCTCTTTGGAGGAGTGTCTGTTTATGTCTTCTGCCCATTTCTTCACTGGATTATTTGTTTTTTGGGTATGGAGTTTGGTGAGTTCCTTATAGATTTTGGATACTAGCCCTTTATCTGATATGTCATTTGCAATTATCTTTTCCCATCCCATCAGTTGCCTATTAGTTTTCTTGATTGTTTCCTTTGCAGTGCAGAAGCTTTTTATCTTGATGAGGTCCCAAGAGTTCAGTTTTGTTCTTGATTCCCTTGCCTTTGGGGATGTGTCGAGTAGGAAATCGCTACGGTTGAGGTCAAGGAGGTTGTTTCCTGCTTTCTTCTCTAGGGTTTTGATGGTTTCCTGTCTCACATTCAGGTCCTTCATCCATTTTGAGTTTATTTTTGTGTATGGGGTAAGAAAGTGGTCTAGTTTCATTCTTCTGCATGTTGCTGTCCAGATCTCCCAGCACCACCTTTTAAAGAGGCGTCTTTTTCCCATTGAATATTTTTTTCTGCTTTGTCAAAGATTAATTGGCCATACATTTGTGGGTCGAATTCTGGGTTCTCTATTTTATTCCATTGGTGTTATGTGTCTGTTTTTGTGCCAATACCATACTGTCTTGATGATTATAGCTTTATAGTAAGAGGCTAACATCTGGGATTGTGATGCCTCCCATTTTGGTTTTCTTCTTCAATATTACTTTCGCTATTCAGGGTTTGTTTGTGGTTCCATACGAATTTGAGGATAGTTTGTTCTAGCTTTGAGAAGA
>NC_043710.1:84907916-84909355 GCF_006229205.1 Suricata suricatta | reverse complement strand
AGTAATGACATTTTGACAATATTTACTCTTCCAATCCATGAGGAAGGAATGTTTTTCCATTTCTTTGTGTCTTCTTCAATTTCCTTCATAAATTTTCTATAGTTTTCATCATATAGATCTTTTACATCTTTGGTTAGTTCTATTCCTAGGTATTTTATGTTTTTTTTTTTTTTGTGCAATTGTGAGTGGGATCAGTGTCTTGATTTCTCTTTCTGTTGCTTCACTATTGGTGTGTAAAAGTGCAACCAATTTCTGTAAGTTGATTTTGTACCCTGCCACTTTGCTAAATTCATGTATCAGCTCTTGTAGGCTTCTGGTGGAGTCTGTTGGGTTTTCCATGTAGAGTATTATGTCATCTTCGAAAAGTGAAAGTTTTGGCTTCATCTTTGCCAATTCTGATGCTGTTTATTTCCTTTTGTTGTCTGATTGCTGACAGTAGGGCTTCCAACACTATGTTAAACAACAGTGGTGAGAGTGGACACCCCTGTCATGTTCCTGATTTCAGGGGGAAAGCTCTCAGTTTTTCCTCATTGAGGATGATATTAGGTGTGGGTTTTTCATAAATGGCTTTTATGATGTTTGAGTAAGTTCCTTCTATCCCGACTTTCTCGAAGATCCTTATTAAGAAAGGGTGTTGTATTTTGTCAAATGCTTTTTCTGCATCTATCGACAGGATCCGATGGCTTTTATCTTTTCTTTTGTTAACGTGATGTATCACATTGATGGATTTGCGATTATTGAACCAGCTCTGTAATCCAGGAATGAATCCCACTTGATCATGGTGGATAATTCTTTTTATATGCTGTTGAATTCGATTTGCTAGTATCTTGTTTAGGATTTTTGCATCCGTATTCATCAAGGATATTGGCCTGTAGTTCTCTTTTTTTGCTGGGTCTCTGTCTTGTTTGGGAATCAAAGAGATGCTGGCTTCATAGAATGAGTCTGTAAATTTCCTTTCCATTTCTATTTTTTTTGGAACAGCTTGAGAAGAATGGGTATTAACTCTGCTGTAAATGTCTGGTAGAATTCCCCAGGGAAGCCATCTGACCCAAGGGCTCTTATTTGTTGGGATATTTTTGATAACTGATTCAATTTCTTCACTAGGTAGGGGTCTATTTGAATTTTGGTAATGTATGTGTGTTTAGAAATTTGTCCATTTCTTCTAGGTTATCCAGTTTGTTGGCATATAATTTTTCATAATATTCCCTGATAATTGGTTGTATTTCTGAGGGATTTCATTTCTCTATTTCATTCATGATTTTATCTCTTTGGGTGCTCTCTCTTTTCTTTCTGAGGAGCCTAGCTAGAGGTTTATCAATTTTGTTTATTTTTTCAAAAAACCAACTCTCGATTTCATTGATCTGTTCAACTGGTTTTTTTGAATTCTATATTGTTTATTTCTGCCCTGATCTTTATGATTTCTTTTCTTCTGCTGGGTT
>NC_043710.1:84896590-84907816 GCF_006229205.1 Suricata suricatta | reverse complement strand
TGAGGAGCCTAGCTAGAGGTTTATCAATTTTGTTTATTTTTTCAAAAAACCAACTCTCGATTTCATTGATCTGTTCAACTGGTTTTTTTGAATTCTATATTGTTTATTTCTGCCCTGATCTTTATGATTTCTTTTCTTCTGCTGGGTTTGGGGTGCTCTTGCTGCTTTGTTTCTAGTTTCCTTAGGTGCGCTGTTAGATTTTGTATTTGCATTTTTTCTAGTTTCTTGAAATAGGCCTGAATTGCAATACACTTTCCTCTTAGGACTGCTTTTGCTGTGTCCCAGAGAGTTTGGATGGTTGTTTTCATTTTCATTTGTTTCCATATATTTTTACATTTCTTCTCTAACTGCCTAAATGTCCCATTTGTTCTTTAGTAGGGTAGGCTTTAACTTCCAGGTTTTTGGAGGTTTACTGGACTTTTTCCTGTGATTGATTTCAAGTTTCATAGCATTGTGATCTGAAAGAAATTGTGCATGGTATGATCTCAATTCTCTTATATTTATTGAGGGCTGCTTTATGACCCAGTACGCGGTCTATCTTGGAGAGTGTACCATGTGCATTCGAGAAGAAAGTGAATTCCATAGCCTCAGAATGTAAAGTTCTAAATATACCTGTCAGATCCATCTGGTCCAATGTGTCATTCAGGTCCATTGTTTTTTTAGTGGTTTTCTTTTTAGTTGATCTATCTATTGCTGTCAGTGGAGTATTAAAGTCCCCTGCAATTCTCATCAATAAGATTGTTTGTTTGTGATTAATTGTTTTATGTATTTGGGTGCTCCTGAATTCAGTGCATAGATGTTTATAATTGTTAGCTTTTCCTGATGGAGAGACCCTGTAGTTATTACATAATGCCCTCCTTCATCTCTTGGTTACTGCCTTTACTTTAAAGTCCAGTTTGTCCCATATAAGTATGGCTACTCCAGCTTTGATATGATAGATATTTTTCCATCCTCTCACTTTCAATCTGAAGGTATCCTCAGGTCTAAAATGAGTCTAACTCTCTTTTTTTCAAGAAGGTCTATGACCTGAGTTAAAGGAGATCAGATGTCATCTGTGAATTCAGAGTACTGTTAGTGCATAATCAAAATGTAAAAGTATGTACACATTGCTGAATACATGAGAGATCTACCAACATCAGCTAATTAGATCTTGGAGTAACTAATTTGGGAGAGTGAGCCTTTCCTTACCGCTGAGGCCCCCAAACCTCCGTCAGCGGAAAGCAGCATCTCTCTTACAAGGTGGTATGGGAGCACCGTCGGGGATCTGGTAACTGTGTGCTCCAGACTTTCTACTTGTATTATGTGCTATTTTTGTATCCTCCCTTTTTATTTTTATTTTATTTTTTTTTATTAATAGTTTATTACCAAGTTGGTTTCCATATAACACCCAGTGCTCTTCCCAACAAGTGCCCGTCTCCATGACCATTGACCATTACCCCCCATTCCCCTTCCCCCTCCCTCTTCAGCCTTCAGTTTGTTCTCAGTGTTCAAAGGTCTCTCATGATTTGCCTCACTTCCTCTCCCCAACTCTTTCCCCCCCTTTCCCATTCCCATGGTCTCCTGTTAGGTTTTTCCTATTAGATTTATGAGTGAAAACAGACGGTATCTGTCCTTCTCTGCCTGACTTATTTCGCTTAGCATGACTCCCTCTAGGTCCATCCATTTTGCTACAAATGGCCTCCCTTTTTAAATGACCTTATTAAACAGAAGTAGAATTAAGTTGTATAAAGCTATTTTAGATGAAGAATTTAAATCTTTGATAGTGAGAATATTAGGACTAAAACTAGGGTTTAGGACCAGCAAAGATAAAGAGTTTCCTTTGATCCGCTTCAATATTTTAGGAAATAGCAACTCTTGACCCTTCCGGCACAAAACTGGGGTTAAGGAGCAGAGAAGAAAGGAAGGGAACTCTGTGCCGCCTGCAGAGTTACTTAAATGTCTGCCCTGAACATCTATTGAATGATAGTTGCTAAATTCCACCTAAGCTTGTCTGCGCCGAGGTAATGTTCAGAAACTATGGTTATGTGATGAGCACTGATTCATCACCTCTTTAGAGAGGGTCTTTGGTGTGGTAATTTTTTCTGCCAGGAGAGGGAGACGGGATTCCACAGCACAGACGCTGCACTTCCTGTTCATCCAGGAGAGGGCAGTGTCAGCCACACGGCAGCCCTGAATCCAGACTGCTCCCTTCAAATATTCCCCTGATTTCAGTCGCAGTGGAAAGGAAAACTTGCTTGGCCCTAAAGCTCTGTCAGAGGCCTCGCCGGATGGCTAGAAGCTGAAAAACCGCTGAGAACTTAGGCAAACCTCAACAGCAGTCTACAGTCTATATAGCTGCCAACTTACTCTCTTTGCTCATGAAATTTCCGTTAACTTTTAACAAGTGACTGGGACTGTCTCTAGAGGATTTCTTGAGTCCTCCAGAAGCTGCAGGGCGCATGGAATGGTGAAGGTCTGTATCAGACACCTGACCTTGATATTTCTTTACTTTAATGTTTCCATGTCAGGCTTATTGGTATTCAACTTATCTCCATTTTATCGAGTTGGTGCTGAGCATTCTTTTTAAGGCAAAGGATAAGAAAAATACACATTCATAAAACTGAAATCCCATTAAAAATGTCCTCTTCTTATTATTTTTAATTAATTTATTTATTTATGAGAGAGAGAGTGCAAACCAAGGAGGGGCAGAGTTGGGGGGCAGAATATCTGAAGCAGGCTCTGTGCTAAGAGCAAAGAACCCCATGTAGGGCTCGAACCCACGAATAGGGAGACCATGACCTGAGTTGAAGTCCATGACCCGACCTGAAATTGGATGCTAAATGACTGAGCCACCCAGTAGCACCCCCCCCCACCTTTTTAAAATATTAACTGGGATCAGTGAGGGAGCGTTGTCCCCTGGAAGGTATGCTGTTGCGCTCAAAAGCCCTGGATGTGAGGGCTACCTAGAATGCTCAGTTGGTTGAGTGTGGGACTCTTGGTTTTGGCTCAGGTCATGATCCCAGGGTCCTGAGATCGAACCCCATTGGGCTCCACACTGGGCAGGGAGCCTGCTTAAGATTCTCTCTCTCTTAAAAAAAAAAAAAAAGACCTGGATTTGAGACTAAGATTTGCAAAGTTAGCAGTGTGTGGGTGTAAGTAAGCCACTTACCTTTGGTTTCCATATCTGTAAAAAGGAAATAAGACATGTCCTTTTTCATTCACAGGACTGTGCGAGGTTCCCGTGAAGTAACATTATTGGGGATTTTCTGTAAATGGAAGTGCTATACAAACATAAGACATTATTGGGGTACAATTTATTTTTTTGAGCTTAATGTAATGTTTTGGGGGGGAAGATGATAAATGTTAATTGTAAAATAATTTGCACAGTACTCAAAACTATAGAAAGGAAAGTAGGTCCCCTGAAATTCCACTATCAAGAAATTGTTGTTAATGTTTGAACAAGCCTTCAGGCACCTTTAGAGAGAGAGAAAGTGCATGCACAGGGGAGGGGTAGAGAGAGAGAGGGAGACAGAGAAACCCAAGCAGGCCTCATACTCTCAGTGCAGATCCCGAAGTGGGGCTTGATCCCATGAACCAGGGGATCAAGACGTGGGCCAAAATTCAGAATCATTCTCTTAACTGACTGAGCCACCCAGGCGCTGTAGAATTTATTGGTCTTTAACAACATGTCAACCATTATCTGCGGCTTTTAAGTGGAATCTTTATTTAATCTCACAGCAATGGCATTGAGTACGTATGATTACTGTAAAGACAGAGAACCGAGGTTCAGAGATGGGAAAGATATGTTCCCAGTCTTGCAATTTTAAGGATTTTTACAATTAACTCATTTGCTTCTGCTTACAGCTTTTCCCGCGTTTACTATTATCTCCTTCGCACCCATTTGTTAGATGGTAGCAAAATTAAGAAGGCTGCTTGTTTTAAAAACAATCAGTTCTCACACCTCCAGATTTCTGTCTGAGAAAAGAGACATAGTTGTTGGGGATTCTTAAGCTCTCTTACCAGGTTGTTGTGTGTACAATCATGTCTGAGAACCGCAACTTTGGTTTACATTTCTAGGTTGGGCTTTACTGGATTGATTCTGAATTGGAGACATAATGCCAAACTGCCTTCCAGAAATGTCATACCAGTTTACGTTCCCACAAACAGTGTGTGACTAATTTTGCGCTTTTGTTTGGATCTCTCTGTTTTCTACAATATTACCTTGTAAATTACTTCTTAGTTTGTCATCAGGCCAATAACCTACTTGTAGGCTACTGCGTGTGTGTGTGTGTGTGTGTTTGTGTGGGCGCGTGCATGCATACACACATGTGTGGATTCTAAAGTTTGGATTCAAAGTCCAGCACTACTCTTCAAGCATGTTAATCATTTTGTGGTCCTCAGGAACGTATCTGCCTATTCTGTTCACAATACCCAATCTGTGTATCATCTCTTCAGCACTCTCCCTTCGGCCCTCCCCCTTTTCTGGTCTCCAAGGCAGTAAAACCTACTTTTCCAAAATTATACCAGATAGATGAAGGCATAAACTCTGCATAATTAGTCCTTACAGATGGAAAACAAATTCCGGTTCTTTCCATAAGAAGTCAACTAGAATCTACTCTCCTCCTCCTGTATTATCTTCCTCGTTCATCCTGTTCTTAGTTCTAGAGTCTTTCTGCCTACTTATCCAAAAAGTCTTGATCCTACCAACCTCCAGCCTCCCCGTGCCACAATGAAAATCCTCCCCCTTGGCCACACGAACATCATTCCTTCACTGGACCCCAGATTTTATTAAGCAAGATTCGGGCTGAACTTATAAATACAACTTCAGATTGAAGTTTTAAATATAAGTCTTTTTCTCTTTTTCAAAAATTATTTTCCTCCTACCTGGGAACTTGGATATCTTTTAATATCTTTGTCCTTGAAGTAAAGATCTATTTTCTCCACTAAAGAAGACAGAAAGCCCCCTTTTAAAAAAAACTAATTCATTGACAACTAACCCTTAATATTTAAGCTATAGACATTTAACAAGTTATATACAGACATCAGCCTAAGAGATCATGTACTCTGGAATATTCAGTGGGAGGGTGAGTCATCTCAGATAATATAAAGTTTACATTATTCAGTTATAACAATAATTATTTCTAATTGTCCGTGGCTTTAAAAAGACTTCAAACAAATGTACAGAGAACAAAGCCATATAAAATTGGACATGGGTAGGTTATCTGTACTTAATGTTGCCCAAAATGAATATAAAAAATGTTCTTCCAATGCACTTATTTGAGCAGGAGTTTGCATTCTAATACTGATTTCTGAACTAAATCATTCCATAGAACATTTCAGATCAGAGGATTTTTAGTCCATAAGTGAGAACCCTAATGTGAAATGATAATGGAGTAATATGGGCAGAATGTTGGGCTGGTATCCTAAAGTAAGGTCACATGCTCAAAGAAACACTAGTAAATTCCGGGGGGAATACACACTATTCTGTGATTTCTGGTATTGCCACTTTTATTTTTTAACATTTAGGAAACACCAGTCTGGCTTACTTCTGGCGTGGTCCCAACCTTGAGAACATAGAATTCAAATGAGCACAGAATTGCCTCAGAAATGTGGCTGAGGAATGAATCTTCATACCCATGACATTTTGGACAGAAATTCTGTCAGAACACCTCCCAAACATTTACTTGATAAAAATCACAACCTCCTTCAGGAACTCTGGATTATATTCTGGTTTCAGAAGAGAAAACCAAAACCTTTTGAGCTGTATCCATTTACTGTTTTCCCTGAGAAAATAATCCAGCGTTCTGCCTATACAAAGGACTAATTTGACTAATTTTTTCCCCTGGCTTGGCAGAACCTTTTATTGAACTGATTGAAATGACCAGATGTTTTGGCAGCTTGTGCAGACATAATCTAAGAGACTCAATAATGGACTTAAGTAAACGTATCAGGATGTGGATTGGCAATAATATCGGGGATTCTCTGTTCTGTGATGACTTCAAATCCCTTTTAAAAGGGCAGGCTGCTTGTGTAATTGAAATGCACAGAGACTGGCATCATCCCATTCATTTACTTTGGTAATTTACAGCTTACTTATTTAGATCTTCGCATCCTTGTAACTTTTGAAAGTAAGCAAGGAAAAGCGTTAGAAATCTATAAAGTTTGTCCTTGACGCCATCTGTTCAAAGTGACATGAGATATTTCTCTGCATAAAAGTCTCCAAATTAAAAAAGTGAAGCAAGATTTCACTGGACTCAGATTATCTAAAAAATGATGTTCACATTTTTCTTAGTTTCTGGATGTTTTAAATGACAGTGTTTAATACCAGAACTTTCCATATTCTTTTTTGATGCTCCATTCTGCTTGAGCACATTTGCCGCATTATAATCTCTACTGATGATAAGAACATTCACTCTAAGTAGCTCACAGAGGTCAGTTTTCTCCTACAAGGCTGTCCTCGTAAGAAATCCTTCAAATCGGGGTTTATTTGTTTAAAAAGGAAATGGTCTACATGTTGTTCCATGCATGAAGTCCTGTGTTATAACCTAGGCTGAATCCAGGACAGAAGGGTACTAAAAATGTGAAGTTTTGGCCAGGCAATTTGGCTCCTTTTTCCTTTTTCTCCTAAGATTATGGATTTCTCTTGAATTTATTTAGCCAACAAGATTTTCAAATGTCTCTCCTTTCCCACTTAAAATTTTTTTTAATGTTTCTTTATTTTTGAGAGAAAGGCAGAGACCAATAGAGAGCCGGAGAGGAGCAGAGAGAGAGACACACAGAATCTGAAGCAGTCTCTAGGCTCTGAGCTGTCAGCACAGAGCCCGACTTAGGGCTTGAACCCATGAGCTGTGAGATCATGACCTGAGCCGAAGCCGATGCCTAACCGACTGAGCCACCCAGGTGCCCCACCTCCTTTCCTTTTTTAAAAAATACCTTTCTTACTCATCTCTTCATTCCTCTTATAAAAAAAAAAAGTTTTCAGACCGTGAGCCCAGGCAGGCATGCACGCAAACGCGCACCCGCTCCACATAGACCTGAGTGGGTGATTAGCACCTATGTCCACGAGTTTGTACACGCTTTCTCTTTCTTCAGAACCTCGATTGAGGATGCCATTACGATTTCTGACTGGCACATTGCACCCGGTGTCCTTAGTAAATGTTTCTCTGTACTCCCAAACGACAATCATACCAGCAAATGTCTCTCACCATTCAAACCTCTCAGGAGTGTTGTTCTACCTTCATGGGTTCAGAAGGCCGGCCGGGCCCCCGAGTCTTCCCCTGTGCTGGCTGACACAGGCGATGTGAATGTCCCACTGCTCCGTGCCTGTTAGCTCTGAAATCCCACCTTGCTGCGTTGCTGACTAGCCTGTGTCAGGGAACATGACGAAAAATTCATGAGAAACCCAACCGAGGCCTGCTCGAGGCAAAGGAGAGAATAAAAATATTTTATGAGATAATTTGAATGGGATGTCACTCAGTGAGTGCAGGATCATGTTTTGTTTGTTTGTTTATTGTTTTGTGGGTTTTTCGTTTTTTTGTTTTCTTGGCAGACAAGAAAGTGTAACAACTACAAATGAGTCAGTCTCTTGTGAAGGGCTGGTTAGAATGATTGACGCCTGCAGATGTGCTGAGTCTGTGGGTGTAGGTGCCAGATGTTAAGTAGCACTTGGGGACTCTTGGTGGCCAGGCCATTTCCTCTAGTGAACAATAGTCCCACACTCCTATACTTCCTCCTCCCACTTTTTATTTCTTGGGGGATTCTCGGTTTTGAACATTGAGCAAAACCCAAACCCAAATACAGGTAAAATAGCAAAGGCTCTGATGCTTTATTAAAAGCAGGGGTTTTTGGTGATGGTTTTTGCTAGCCAATTGCTTATTTTACTGAACTCAAGGTAGAGGTGGTGGGAAGATTGGCATTGCACGACTGAGTGCGGTTCACACGATCTCCCTCGGAATCCTCCAGCAAACCTCTGAGCCGGCTATCCTCACCCACATGGTGCAGTTGGAGACCAGAGGTCAGGGAAGTTACGAAGTGACTGGCCAGGGAGGGAACCCAGATTTGCCTGGCTCCGAGTTCTTTCCGCTTACCCCAGGGCGCTGCCCCGCTACACATCGAGAAGTGCCTTTTCTTTCTGGTTGTAGCTCTCTTCTTGGTGAAGGGTTCTCATGTGGAGAAAAATTATGTGAAAGCCAGGGATGCTCCAAACTTCCATACTTATTTTCACCACATTATGACAAAGATAGGAAAGATCTAATTTTATTTTCCTGGCTATGTCAGTCCGTTGAGATAATCAAGGCACACAGGCAATCGGTAGGAATATGGCTGTTTGAGGTCAGGATAACACCAGTAAAAAAAAGGGAAAGGAGTAGCTAAACAAATAATTTTATTTTATTTAAAAATTTTTTTTTAAAGTTTATTTATCTTGAGAGAGACAGAGACTATACGAGTGTGAGTGCGGGAGGGCAACAGAGAGAGACAGGAGAGTAAAAGAGAATCCCAAGCAGGATCCGAGCTGTCAGCACAGAGCCCGACTCAGGGATCTTACCCACAAAGCTGTGAGATCATGACCTGAGCAGAAACTAAGAGTCGGACGCTCAACCGACTGAGCCACCCAGGCGCCTCACAAAACAAATTATTTTAATCTGTATACCAAACTATTAAAAATCTGGGGGGCGTCTGGGTGGCTCAGTCAGCTAAGCATTCGATTTCGGCTCAGGTCATGATCTCACAGATCTTAGGTTTGAGCCCCATGTCAGGCTCTGTGCTGACAGTTAGCTCAGAGCCTGGAACCTGTCTTCGAATTCTGTATCTCCCTCTCTCTCTGGCCCTCTCCTGCTCACGCTGTCTCTCTCTCTCTCAAAAACAACAACAACAACAACAATAAAAATTTGGAAACATTTGGATGATTAACTGCATTTCCAATATTCATATAAACATTTACTGCTCTGCAGATAGTTAATTGTCTCAGTTGTTTTGTTTTGGTTTTTTTTTTTAGTTTAAACTTTTCCTCCAGAAAACTGTTTTGAGAAAGGACAGAAAGACTTATTCAGATCTTTCCAAACATTTGTCAAGTGGACTGCATTTGTGCCCTCTCTTAAAAAGATGCTTTGCAGGGTATAGGAGCAGTTTTTGTAAGTTAATATCATCATTAAAAATAAGCTGGCCTCCTTGTATACCACCTTTAACTTCTTGTTGTGCAAGGCTGTGTGCCGGGCTTCACAGACAGCAGTTTGGGCATGGCCCTGGGGCCCAGGGGAATATTAACTTACAAGGCTTTCCCTATTTTGCTTTTACGTGTCTGAAACGATTTCAAAACTCAGCAACTGAAATACAAGTTATTAAATACACTTTACTAGAATATAAAAAGTTCTTTTGTCCCCCTTCCCTTCTTTGGAGAAAAGAGATTTGGAATGTACTCTTAAGCCCTTTGGTGTGGCTGCTTCTGAAGATCTATGTTGACACACAGCCCAAGATTATAAAAGGATAAACTAAAAATCAAGCTGAGTTCACCTGGGGTTAGAGCCCACATGCAGTTTAAATGCTGCCCTAGAATTTTTAAAACCACTTTGTTTTATTAAATTTTATGAGTTCTGGTTGAGTGGAGATCCCAGATATGAACTGAAGTGGCAAAGAAGGATTTCTTGGTTTTTGACTGGTCAGAGCCTCCTGATGTTCCAAAGATGTCCTTGTCCCCTTCTTTCTGCCTGGGCTCTGTCTCCAGGAATCAGGTGCCAGATGGAATGGGCGGCTGGTTTCCTGAATTTTTATCCCTTTCCGTGGCTGCCCAAGCGTGGCTCAGTGCAGACGTTTCAGTTCCTCTCTGTGTGTGTTCCCCTCCCTGGGCACCAGGGCAGACACTGCCTGGGTAGAGTCACAGGGGGCTGGGAAGTGTCTGTGCGTCTCCAGCAGCTGGAAAAGGTTTGAGTCTCTTTGGCAGATGTTTGCTGTTCCAGCCACTTCATTAATGTTGGAAACTAAACCCCTGACTATTTCTGACCAAAGCCCCACTTCGAGATTGACAGCTGGGGTGTGCTTCCTCCCACAGAAGCCCTTTACAGTCTGAGAGAAGGAGAGAGGGAGGGAAAAAAAGAGAGATGGAGCAAAATGGGAATTGGGCTAGCTGCCATTGCTAAAAAGCCAAAAATATCGAGGAAAGAGAGAGGCAAAGACTTATTTGAGGAGAAAGACCAATTCAGTACGACAAGTTAAGATTTCAAGTCCCGTTATGTGCTTGGGTCTTTCACAGGCATTATGTAATTATCCCAGCTTTCATGCATTCATTTATTCACTACAGGCTTACTGAGAACCTACTATGTGTCAGGTGCTATGCTGGTATTGGTTGTACAAGATGAGTAACACACCAGGAGTTCATTGTCCAGTGAGTGAAATAAACATGTAAAAGATAATGCGGCAAAGGAACCACTACCACAGAGGTAGGAATCAACAGCCTTGGGGAGTGGGGAAACGTCTCACAGAGGAGGTGACATTTGAGATGGGTCTTGAACTAGTTTTTCCGCAGTGACTGAGGGAGGGGGTGGGCTATGGAGGAGATTCCCATAAAGAGAAAAGCTTGTGTAAAGGCATGGATTATGAAAGGCCAACCTTGTGAAGTAGGTAGGTACTATGATGACCATTTATAAATGAAAAAACGGAGGCTTAGCTTTGATTAAAGCGACAGAGAGCTCGAGAGGCTCCTGACACTGGGATCTGGAATCACTCTCTCTCTCCACTACATCTGGGTCTTGTGCCCTCAGACCTCCTCTGAGAGGTGGAAAAAGTGGAAAATCGAAGGAGTTGAATCGAAATTCTTTAGCTCTTTAAAACGCTTTAGATTTCAAATCGAAGGACAGTGTGCGGCAGAATGTGAGCAAATTTTGAGCCCGTGGTCCAGAGCCCAAGCGGAGAGGAGAGGTCCGGGGGTGGGGCGCGGCCAACATTGGCGAGGCCCATTTCCTCTCCGCGGGGCAGCCGGGGCTTTCCGCGCTGTCCCCTCTTCCTAAGCACTGCCTGTGGCAGGGCCGAGACGCAGGGAGCAACGGGCGCGGCTGCAGATCTGGGTTTGAAGAGAGGGGAAGGAAAAGAGGAAGAGGAGAAGGAGCAAGAGAAGGAAGAGAAGCGCAGAAAGAAAGAAACTAGGATGGAAAATGGGGTGAAGAAGAGGAGGGCCGATGAGGAAAGAGAAGGGGGCGCCGTTAAACAGGGGAGGGGAGGCCGAAGTTCTGGGAAGAGCGGGGGGGGGGGAAAGGG
>NC_043710.1:84894349-84896490 GCF_006229205.1 Suricata suricatta | reverse complement strand
GGGGGGGGGGGAAAGGGAGGAGTGAGAGGAAGAGAAAAGGAGTTCAGGCGGCTAAAGGGACGGAGAGAACCAGACCAGGGGATGGGGGAGGGGGGTGGCGAAGAATAAGTCTGCAAAAGGAGACAAGAGTTGCAAGGGGAAAAGGGCCGTGCAAAAACAGACCCCGGAAGAGTAACTCGGAGTAAGCGCGTCCCCAAAGCGTCCGGCAGGACTGGACAGTCCACACGGGTAACGCTCAGTCCCTCTCCAGGGTCGCCAGGGAAAACGAGAGGCTGTCACTCAGGTGCTGCGCCCTGGCGCTGCGGTCCGCCTGGCGGTCCGCGCTGCCCGTGGGGTCGTGTCCACGCCGCGTGCTCTCCTATCCCACCAAACACTCGGTTTCTCGACGCCGCCCAACAACCTTGCGCTCGCCAGGGTGAAAGTATACCCCCTACCTAAAATTGTCCTCGGCGCGAGCGCCGCGCCCCTGAGACTCGTCCCCAGCTCGCGCGTGGAGCAGCTGGACAACCCCTCTGCCCAAGCCCTGGAGAACCTCTCTGGGCTGGCACCCGAGGATCGGGCCCGAGCCGAGCCGGGAGCGGTCCTCCGCCCGGGCGCTGGACAGAGGACAGGCAGCGGGGACTACCGGCCACCGGGGCCCGGGGTGCTCCCGGGCCCAGCGCGACGACCTGCAGTCCCTGTGGCGGGAGGCGCGCCGCCGCCGGGACACCTAGCCGCAGTCTTTGCGGGCCCTCGAGCCGCCTGTGAGTGAAGGAGAATGAACGAAAACCGTTCTAAATAGAGAGGACGGGATGAGTGGGGATCCCGGCACACGTGGACACTTCGGGAATGAAGATCCTCAAAGCCGCCTCGCGGGCTCTGATACGAGGCTCTGATTCGGTTTATTCCTATCTATGGGCTCCAAGTGCCTACTTCTTAGTCCTCCAGGTGTGTCCCTCCCGTCCGACCTGAACCACCCGCCCAGGGGCGCGCGTCCGCTTGCTTCGGCGGCGACCCGGGCTTCCAGGCAAGCAGCTCCGCTGCGAGCCCGCCGCGACTCCTGGCCGCTTCCCGTTTCCCAGCGGGATGCCACCAGCCCCAAACTCGGTCCGGGAGAAGGCCGTCCGCGTCTGTAATTCGCCATCTCCCTCTCGTGCGTTTTCTTTGCGGCCCCACGCACCCCAGTTCGGAGACAAAATCGTGGGAAACCCGTGCCGCCGGGCGGTTTCGGCCGGCCGCCGGGCTGGGTGCTAGGACGCAGGCAGCCGGAGCCGTCCCCGGCGCGGAGACTGGGTGGGGGCCCCCCTTGCCCGCTAATTCCAGGCGAACACAGAAGTTCCTACAGATACTCGTTGGAGCAGACTCGGAGGTTAGGAGCCCAGCAGGAAGAAGGCAAGCCCCCCAATAAGCACGTGTCCTCGCGGCTCTTCGAGCATCGGACGACGAGCAGCCGCGAGTGGGCCTGACTGCCCGAGGGCCCGCCGGCACCGTGGGATCGCGCTGCGCGGGTTCTTTCGGGGGCCAAAACCGGTTATAACCGTTAAAACCTAAAAAAAGAATGCACGCCTTTGGGAGATTACTTTTTAATGTTTACAATTCATTATTGGGATAACGGTCAGGGGAAGGGTCATTTATGGTTTGGGATCTCGTGTGGGCGGTCAAGTTTGGGGCTCGGCTGGGGGCAAGCGCGCAGAGAGAACTCGAGGGAGGGCCGACAGTCCGTGGGAAACGGGGGAGAAGGACACACGGATCCTCGCGGCGCCGGCTCTGGAGCCCGCAGGCTCAGGAGCCTCAGCAAGGACTCGACTTCTTTCTAGTGGGAGACCTAGAAGCGCCTGCCCCCGTCCCCCCCACCCCCAGCCCCCGGGTGGCGGGTGGAGAATACGGGACCTCCAAGGAGGTGCGCGGGGTCGCGTCCCGGAGAAGCAGCGGAGGTCGGGCCTGCGGGCGGGGGCGGCGCGCGCTCCCCGCGCCGCGCGCACACACGAGCGCGCACACTCGGCACACACACCTGGAGCTAGTCCCGGGAGGGGGGCGGGGTGGAGAGCCTAAGCGAGTGTCTTAAAATAGAGAGGCTGGCAGAGGAGCGCGAGACGCCCCGAGGCGGGAGGAGGCGAGCGGGAGAGGCGGGCTCGAGGCGTGCAGGTCCGCGGCCGGCGCGC
>NC_043710.1:84772384-84894249 GCF_006229205.1 Suricata suricatta | reverse complement strand
GGTCCCCGCCGGCGCGCCAGCCCCCCGTGGCCCCGGCCGGCCGGCGCTCCACCCCGGCTCACCATGCACTGCCACGCGGAGCTGCGGCTGAGCTCGCCCGGTCAACTCAAAGCAGCCAGGCG
This sequence comes from Suricata suricatta, assembly GCF_006229205.1. Taxonomy (NCBI): domain Eukaryota; kingdom Metazoa; phylum Chordata; class Mammalia; order Carnivora; family Herpestidae; genus Suricata; species Suricata suricatta. The sequence goes on along the minus strand of NC_043710.1, from coordinate 84,894,127 downwards.
GCGCTACAAGACTTTCATGATCGACGAGATCCTTTCCAAGGAGACCTGCGACTACTTTGAGAAACTTTCTCTCTACTCCGTGTGCCCGTCGCTGGTCGTGCGACCCAAGCCCCTGCATTCCTGTACCGGTAAGACTCGCCGCTGCGGAGAGGGGGCTGGGGGGTGGTTAGTGGGGTGCGGTAGCTTTTGCGCGGGTGTCGAGAGCTTTCCCGCCTCCGACCTCCTAGGAGGTCTAGAGGAAGAGTCGCGGGAATTCTTCAGTGCGCGGTACGGGGGTGGGCGTGCTAGACTCGGCAGCCGCGGGCTTCGCAAAGGCGTCCGCGACCTGGGAAGGGTCGGGCAAGGTGTCGATCGCGATCTTGGAAGTGGAGTTGAGGTAGCGGGCCTCTAGGAGCGGCAGCTTGTGCGGCGCGGGCGATCCTGCTCTCGGGAGAAAAGCTTCCCCCTTCCTAGTGCCGCTGTGGTTTTCGGTCAGAAAGTTCAAACACTGGACCTGGTTCAGCTCCTAAGTCATTGTTTCAGGACGTGGTGTGCTGCTCCCCTCGAGTTAACTTGTCCAACCTCTTCTTGTTTCCCCTGCGAATTTTACACGTAAATCAGTATCCTGAGGTTCTCCATGAAATCTTGAAATCCTTGAACTTCACTTAAAAGGATCTCCCACTGGGGCGGTACTTCTGGAATATGTCGCATAGTGGTGCATGCAAGCTGAGGAGGTCACCCCTTTTTGTTTTAGGTGACTACGAAAACAACAGGCATAACAACAAAAAAACCCCCATTCTTCACGTCTCGTTTCCTCTATCCACAAGAGCTAACTCAGGACAATAGAAAAGATAAAGAACATTTAATAAATACATTGGAAAAGTCGTCGGTTTGTGCGGAAAGTAAATCCAAAGGCTTGAGTGCCTTAAGAGAAGCTCCAAGTTTGAAAGTGCCCCCTGGCATTATAAGGGTTTAGATTATCGAAATGCAGGCATAGGAAAAAAAAAAAAAAAGGAAAAGGAAAGTTGAAGCAATTTTTATAAAAAAATAAGTTATCGACTGTGGTTTCAACTAAAGGTAAAAATTGAGTATTTCCCAACGAAAAGGAACTTTGAGGTTAGGTTTGTGGCATGGGTGCCATGAAATAAATAATTGTTTTACTTATATTGAAAAAGTAAAGCAAAGAGAGCTAGCAGTGTTTTTATTTCCTTATTTATTAATTTTTTTTGCTAGCAGGGTTTTTAAGACTTTTTTTTTTTTTAACTTTGAGGCCAGAAGCTTCTAGTACACAATGCTTGGAATCCTATACTTTCTTTTGGTTTAGTGGATTGTCCCTTTAGGACATACATACAGCAGATTGTTCTTACATGCATTTAATTCTAAAATGAATACTATATTGAGTTGTACCTTCATAAAATAAAGTTCATCTGTAAGGTTGAATTAGGCCTGATAGCCTATCACAAGACTTGCAGTCCTGAATCTTAAGAATCAAAAAGTATATGAGACAAGAAACAAATAAGGAATTTTAGAAACAAGGTAGATAACCTTGATGTTTATATTTTTACATTTATGTGTCTGCTGAATATAAACCCTCAAATGAATAGTCTACATATATATTGGGTAGGGGAGGTAGGAAGAATCTTGTTTGAGCATAAATAATCATGTGCTATAGTAACTCAAACCCCTTTGAGGAAAAAAAAGATTTAACCACAAATTTCAATGCACCCTGCGAAGACATTGCCTTCTTGCAGGACCCTGGGACAAAACAGAACGAATCTGAACACCTAGATATGGCACAGGGCCGGCACAATTTTTAGTGACTTTGTGCCGTGCATTGTCCTGGTGGCAGTTTTCCTGGCTTTTAGTAGTCACAAAATTGGATCATAGTAAAAACACGCTTAAAAAAGGATAATAAATAGTCTCAGAAAACAGTGATTCAGTCACTAATAGGGGCTGAGTAAGTTCTGTATTTCACTAAACCCCTGTATGGGGAATAGTCAGAAGAAAATAAGATGATTCATATGTAGTTTTGAGACTGTTAAGGGTGAATTGTACATATATCACGAGCTGAAAGGTTTGCTTAGTCTTGTGCTTTTGAAGTTCATTGATAGTTTGTATGGAAGGGTGGTTGTTGGTAATGGTTTTCTTGCCCTATCATTTCAGTGTTTACTTTCTTTAGACTTCATTTGAAAATGTTGTGATTTGCTCTTGTTGAGATTTAAAATATAGAAACTGGGATTTGCCAGTGGAATTAAACCCATAAAAACTGGCTACAACAGTCCATACTTTCAGATCATAAGCCTTTAGTGGGTTTACAATTACAGTTAAAGCCTTACATGTATTAGATCATGGGAATCCCTTTAGTGACTTCTCAAGGGTTTTGCAAATACCACACTTCCAAAGCATTTTTGTTGTTTTTAACAGTTATGTTCAAGATCAAAAATCTTCGACTGGATAAACTTAATCTTTTTTTTATTAAATAAAAAACTGGTAATGAGTTGCTGGCATTCATAGTGCAATTATATATATATATATATAAATATGTATTTGCTGGGTAGAGATAATTATTTAGCACTTTTGGTAGAACTGATGTATAAAAAGTTCAAATCAAATGAAAGGCACACAAATTGGAATTAAAATTACTCAACTTTCTCATCCTTTGGTTTGCTGTTCTTAAGATTAAATAACTAAGAGGAGTGAACCTTGCCTAGTAAAATAATGAAGTAAGATTTAAAAGTGTTACCATCCTGCAGAATAAGTATATAAAATTGGGGTGGAAAAAAATCTACAGCATTTAAAAAGCTTCTGTATAATTAAGTAGTCTTTGTTGTTTAGATTTAGTAATCCAAATGCCAATTTATGATCCTAAATCTCCTCAGGCAGAAGAACAAGTAAACTGAGAAATGGAAACATTTTTCATCAGGCAGATCATCACCTGACAGTAATTTATTATTAGACACTCTAACCTTGATGGAATACTCACCTCCCAAAAAATTGTTTGTTTTAACAGGCCCTTTCTTATTACAAATCCAACAATTTTAGGCTTAGGAGGCTGTCTCTAAATTTATTTTAGGTTTCCCAAGAGATGTTCTATATCACATAATAGGCAGTGAGAAAGGGAATCCTATCCTTTGAGGCCAAGCTAAAGGAACATTTGTCATTAAATTTAAAATAAAATTAAAAAACAAAATCAGCTAAGTCCAAAGAGAGCCTCCGTTTGAAAAAAAAGAAGTTTGTTATTCAGACCATGGATGAGGGGTGAAATATATTTAGAATTTATTTAGTGTGTAACATGTTTTTTTTTTTTAAATCTGGTAACAGCAATTCCCAATTAGAATGGGAATACATTGCCATTTGAAAATCAATTAACAATCTCTCATACATGTTAGAACACTGACAGATTAAAAGCCAAAAATGAGGCACAGTGGAGGATGTCATAAATACTATTTAATTCTCGAGTACATTTTTTCTGGTTGTGATTAGCATTTCTTGGTGGAAGAGTAACTTGAAGAAATCTGGCTCCTCAGGCTGGAGTCCATTGCAGAGAAACTGGCAGAGTCGTTTTTGAAGGCTTGCTCTTTCAGTTTGACCTTTAGAAACAGGCGGTTTCTAAATTTGAGGATTGTTTGGAAAAGATGAATAGCCTGCTTCACAAAAACAAAGATACAACAACGTATCCTAAGGTTTTTCATGGGGATATGGAGAAACCAACCTACTGCGCCACTTAGAGTTTTATTATAATTATTCATACTTACAGCCTAGAATTGCCTTAGATTTGCACATGCACGTATTGGGGGGAAGGTAAATGTAGATATTTGGACATTTTACAGCCTGTGACCAGCATAAGGCTTTTAAATAATCCATCGAAACCTACAGGCTAACTCCTTTCTCTTTCTCCATGGAATGGTTCTGTTGGATTTTCCACTGACCTTCAGTGACCAGTCTTGTAGAGCTGACTGTTGAGGTTACAGAGCTGGAAGGGATCGCAGAGGTCACAGTTAGAATATAACCTAATCTCCCAAATTAGAATATAGTTTTTTTGTGTGTGTGAAGTGCTGGGGTCACCTCAGTGCTTAGTCCGCGCTGGGCACTGCTGTCCCTCTCGTTAAGGGACTCAGAAATCAGGAAGACTTTTCCAGCTTGGTTACACACCCGGGATAAATCCGTGCAGTCACACCCAAGGGACAGTCAAACAGCTAATTAAAAGGGGCATTTGGGGAAGGGTGTTTATCTTAAGAGATGGCATTGAGAACATTTTATCCTTTGATAGGTCCAAGAGAAACAAATTCTTTTGGGTTGGTGTCCTTGGGTTCATTTTTATCACAAAGATTGGGTGTCATCCCAGTGAAAAATCAAATGAGGTGGGGACATGTGTAATGACTTCTTTGGGAGTTAGGCAGCCAACTATTGCTTCATGGAATTGGCTCCCATGATTCCCTAAATCTCAGCTTGGTTTGTTAGTCTAAGACCAAAACCCATAGGATCTTGGGAACCTGAGCATTAGGGATTGACATGTTAATGGAAAAATGTAAACTGGGTTCGGGAGAATGATCATTATCAACAAGCATTTGTTATTTCTGCCAGAGGCAAATAGACTTTTATTAGCAATTACTCATAACTGCTTGTCCTGTTCCCATTCTAAGGATAAATAAAACAAGGGGTGCACAGGATATAGGACTCATCCAGGGTCAGAATATATTTGGAGCTGAGCTCTTCTGGAGTCTCATTTACTCCTTAAATTTTATAACTCCTTTGTTAAATAGGGAGGCACAGGGAGTCTGTTTGAATGAATGGATAGAGTTCATTAGCAGTTTCTTCTCCAGTTCTGATTTTCCTAATAACCCATGGGAGAATGTTTAGTTCACATGTTAAAATGCCTCTCCAAATGTCCACAGTGCTTTGTATCATTTAATTCGATAATTTCATTTAACAGACATTTATACTTGCTTAGTGATGGCACAGTTATCTGAGTCCATTATGTTTAAGTATATTCTAAATCTTGATTCACTGTGGGGATACTTTAAAAATTCCTCTAAACTACCTGTAGACCAGCTGTCACGCCCTTCTTTGTTCTTCTCTAGAACATATGATGGGCAGTTTGGAATTGGGAAAGGGGAACATTGTGACAATTTAATAATTTGCTTTCCATGAGGAATTTTCTCTTTGAACTCCACCTAAAGGGTGTTTATCACCAGCCAAACTGTCATATTAACCCCATTAAATACAACCAAAATGAAATGGTTTAAACGGTAACTCTTTAATGAAGCCAGTCTGCTCAAGTTCTTGTTGGTTGTACCTCTTGATTCAGACTGCATTTGGATACAAGGGCAGACAGCATAAAGTTGCTGGTTTTATTTAACCCACCTCGGGAATCTAGGTGAAAAGACTGTTAGCTTGAATAGATTATCCCAGGAATCTATAGGAAAGCAGTGAGGTTATTTAAACTGTAAGGAGAGATTAAAATGGAAAAAATAAAATAAAAGGAAGGAGTAGGGGGAAAAAAGCAGGTTTCCCTAAAATTCCTGACGCTTCTCCATTCAGCCTTGCACGAAGCCCCGTGTCCTTCAACACACACTGCTACCCTCCCCCCGCCCCGCCAGGACAGAACTCAGGGGGCTTCTGAGACCCTTGTCGGTGCACAGATAGTACATGGCTAACGTCGATTTTGCTTTGATACATGCTGGGCCCCTTAAAATGAGCCACTCAGAACCTGGGCCCTGCCTGGCATTCGGCATTCCCTGTAGGGAGACTGAAAAAAATGTTAAGCCAGAAGCATTTTTAGGTGTCATTTGCGTGTTGTTTTGCGATCCGAGAGGAACAGAGATGAAAAGCTTAGGTAGGCCACGCGATCCGAGGCTCCCTCCTCTGTACTAAGCCCGTGAACTTTAGTGGGTGTCCCAGAGCCTGCCCTGCCGCCATCCGGCGGCCCGAGTCCAGCTCCAGATCGAAGTTAACTTGGGGCCTGTGGCTGAACCTGCTGATGAACTCTTCAGTGGAATGTGGGACCAGAGGGCTGGAACAGAGAGGGCTGCAGGGATTGGGTGGACATATACAGATTTAAGCCTCCTTTGATCGGTCTTTGGGGACTGCTGGTTCACTCCGCAGCTCATGGAGCTGGTGCCTTCAGTGTAGCACCAGAGATGAACCCCACCTTCATAGCTAGATCAGCCTCTTCACTGAGGGCTGCCCAGAGCCCACGGGTGCCCCCCTCAGGAACCACGCCAGCAAGTGGCCCACTCCCTTCGGAAGTAGCATGACAAAGAGAGGAAAAGAGAGGGACTGTGGCTATTCGGGTGAAGGCTCTCCCTGCCGTGACACATGTGACAAGCCCCTCTCGGCTGCCTCTCCAGTGCCTGTCTCTGCGTTAGCTGCCTGGGAGACTGGAGTGGTTATTTCTTCTCTACAGCACAGAGGACAGGATTAAAATTGGCATCAGAATGTATTAATAATAGGGTTCAGCTCAGAACCTTGTATAAACTTGGTGATACTAACAAAAAAAAAACCAGTTCCAGAATGAGAAATTTTTGTTTGTTTGTTTTTAGCCAGAAAACTTTTGCAAACTCTCAGGATTTACTTTATTTTTATTGCAGCTTAATAACAGAAAAAAAAAAGTCTTGTTAAAATTAATGCTCTAAATAAAAACACAGTTAATTTTCCATTACAGTATCTAATTACTCATCATCACCGGGGCATTTTTATATGGCAATTTAACTTCTCGAAAGTGGAAACTTGGCATGCGTTTAAGGAAGAAAGCAGTGCTCCTAGATAGGTATCAGAAGATGGTCTAATTATGTTTGGGCTAGAGTTGACTCTTACACATGACTACTCTGGAGGAGATGAGGCGGGTATAGGGCCTCTTGCTTTAGTTGCAAAGGAAAGTCTCTGGTTTCTTCAGTGCCAGTTGAAACTGAATACGGAGGGAGATAATTTTGAATGTTAGATGATGTTCAAGTACATCTGAAAAGGGACCCTGCCAGCCACCAACTGAAGCTGATGTCAGGACTACTTGATAGGCCTAGAGGACAGCTATATATGCTTTCTGATTCTACTGGCAGAGTTCATGAAAATGAACATGGCCTTTCTCCAAGGAAAGGTCAAGATACGACTGAATAGAAGCCGATCTGGGAGGATCTCACCATGAAACTAAATATGTTAAGAGTCCAAGCAGACGACTTTATGTGATTCCTTTTTTACTGCATCCTTCTAGCTTACCATTATGTCCTTTGCAGCATGTTCTTCTGGATATTGGGGACAGGTAAACATTTTCACAGTGTGCGTCGAAAAGGATTGCCTGCCGCCTCAGTGATGTCAGTGTCATGATTTAAAAAACACCTTTAGGCGTGATAAGTAATATGATGATTGTCCTTTGGCTTTTCTTATTCAAGGATCGCTTATAACGGGGGAAAATGGAATGGTCTTGGGCTTGGTGTAGTCTCATGAAGTGGTGGCTGTATTTCCACCCCAGGAATACTCAGCGAGTTCCTAATACTAATGAACCTGCCAGCCTCCACCACCCTCTTTCCTCTTCTCAGAGCTCTTTTCACTCTATAACATAACCTTTGTTGAAATTCAGGATTATGGTCATTTCACAGATAGGAGCACAGCCATTTATAGACCAAAGGAAGTGCAAGGTGGATGTTTAGTTTAAGCAATATCTAGAGGAATCAACTTTGTACACTTTCCTCAGGGTAGCTTACAAAGAACAGAGTCCTGGTTTTACCTCTTCTGTGGTGGGGAAATAGCTTTGGCACCATGAGACTCCTCTTCCTGAATCCTGTGTTATTTATCCCAAAGGCAGCTACAAACGGGATAAAAGCTAGAAATAGCCTGAACCTTCTTATTCACATTCATAACAATAATGGAAAGAGTGACTATTTATTTTTGAGTGCCTAATGTGTAATAAGCAGGGGACCGAGTGCTTTATGATCAGCTTCAGATTTTCCTGAAGACGCAGGTGTTATTATCACCGCTTTACCAATGGGAAGCTGAGTAATTTTCCCAAAGTCACAGGACACAGAAAGATCTCTTTCTTACAAAGCAATGAAAAAAAGGGCAGGTAGAAAAATTTGCCGTTCACAGAAATGAGTATCCAGATGGTAAAAATGAAAGGATGTTCTGCCTCCCCGGTAATCAGGAAAACACACATTAAAATGAGATACCATTTCACACCCATCAGATAGGTGGAAATCAAATAATCTGACTCTGTTGATTGATGACAGTGATGCAGAGCGATAGACATTCTCATACACGGGTGTTCTGGGAATGTTTTTTGGTATGATTCCCTCTGAGATTGGTGTAGCAACACCCATAAAGCTGCAGATACACACATACCTTCCAGCCCAGCCGCTCCCCCTCTGGGTTGATGCCCTGTATGTGTGCAGAGGGACACCTGTTTAAAAGTGGTCATTTCTGTGTTGTTGATAGTGACAAATCTAAAACCGCCTTTCAGAAGGAAAAAGCGTAACATTACATGTGCTCCATTCAAGTGGTGAAGTTCTATATAATGAAAATGAATGGGCTGGACCTACTTGTATGAATATGGATAAGTTTTAGAAATACAGTGTTGAGAAAGAAACAATTTGTAGAGTGATACTTACAGTTTGATACCATTTATATGCTGCTTGAAAATATGCAGCCTAATATATATTATTGATGGAGACAAAGGTATGGGATTAGGAAGGTGACCCACAGGTTTTTATCAGCCTATGTAATACTTTATCAAGGAAAAGAAAAGGCCTAATATAAATATGGCCAAGCATTGAGATTTAACAAAGCCGAGTCGCGAGTATACAGATGTTAGTTACATTATCCTTTTCTGTATGTTTGAAATTTTTCATTATATAAACATTGAAAAATGATAGTGTGGGAGACCCTAGATGTCCATGAAACCCTTAATCTTGTGGAACTTTTGATGGCTTTCTTAATAGCTTTTCTGCCCTGAAACAGAAGCTTTTAAATGCAGACCTTGTTGTACAGAGTCTCATGGTGGGGAAATAAGAACACTTTATAATTAGATACATGTGTACAACTCTCACTAAAACAACCACCGTAGCTTCTGTAATTGGCTTTTGGATCTCACTTACCTCCCCTGGCTGGATGGGGCTACTATTTATCACCAGGATAGCATAGCTGCTGTTCCCCCAAGTCATACTTTGGCATATGAGTAAATGTTCTCTGAGCTGGGCACTCAGATTAGAAGGGGATTGCTCCAAGAAGTGTTTGTTTGTTTTAAATATACATCCATAATTATGCAAGCAGGAATCATTAGGGTTTTTTTCTCTTCTTAATAATGTTTAAAATTATAGTAAGTTGTCTTTTATTGCATCTTGCATTTGTGTGTATTTGCTGGTATGATATACCACCCTTGGCTTTTGAGCAAGGTTTGTCCATTGCTAATGACAATTTCAGTTTAAAAAATTGTCTAGGGACAGCTGTGAATACCAAACAATCTAAATTAAAATGTAGCTTATTAGAGGGAAGAGTAATGTTGGTATTGGCATATAAATGATGGCTGAGTTCTCCTTATATTTTGGAACCATGATTTGATTTGATGTTTTATTTTTATTTTTTTTAAGTTTATTTATTTATTTGGACAGAGAGAGAGCACAGGTGAGGATGGGGGAATGGCAGATAGAGAGGGGGAGAGAGAATCTTAAGCAGGCCCCTCACTGTCAGCACAGAACCCCATGCAAGGCTTGAAACCACGAACAATGAGATCATGACCTGAGCTGAAATCAAGAGCCGGATGCCCAACCAACTGAATCACCCAAGTGTCCTGGAACCATGATTTGATTTTAAAACTTTGATATATGGTCTCAAGCCTTGTGAAGAAGGTATGAGAACTGTTACCGTAGATACCACGCAGAGAGCTGTGTGTTAGGAATAATAAATGGCCATCCTGTGGTTTGGAGCAGTTAACCTAGACCATATTATTCTACAGTGACAACTGTGGTGGCAGATGCTTTGCTCAGCCTGTCTTAACATCCAAGACCTTTTTTCTTTTCTTTGCAAAATATTTCCAATTTAGAAATTTTGCTTTTAAGATATTTGACAAACATGTGGGGCCTTTCTGGGGCCTTATCTCTCTGTGAAGGGAGTGCAGGCAAAATGAAAGTTGGCCAACGGGTTTCCCCTTTCTAGACCACCCCTCTCTGCCTAAAATAGCTGACTCTCGAACAACACGGGTTTGATCTGCATGGGTCCTCTTACACATGGATTTTTAAAAATATAAATACAGTACAGCCCTGTAGATGTATTTTTTCTTCCTTATGATCTTCTTAGTAACATTTTCTTTCCCTCAGCTTGCTTGATTGTAGGAAGACAGTACATCGCACATATAACATGCAAAATACGTGTTAACTTCTTAGATTATGGTAAAGCTTCTGGTTAACAGTAGACTATTAGTAACTAATTTTTGCAGGGAGTCACAAGCTATACAGTGATTTTCAGGTGCATTCCAAAGCCCTTACTGTCCAAAAGTAACTGTACATGCAGAGAAACAGAAATCTAAGTATGGTAGGGCCCATATCCCACCCGGGCCATCTGCGGACAGTGCCACTAGGCTTTCTTCTGTGCCTGGCTGTGCAGCCACGGTCAGCAGGAATTAATGACCACGTCTAGAGGCCTGTGGCCAAATTGGACATGACTGAAGGGATGGTAGATCTGTCAGATTTGTTGCCAGTGAACAGACTTTCACGAGTTGCAGGAGCAGGTCCTGCCATTTATCTTAACCCATGTCGCCACATTCAGTGGACAGAGTAAATTAGACGGGCTGAAATTTTTACCGTGTCTTAGTCAACCTTCTGGATCTTTACAGTGAAATCTTCTTCCTCATAAAATGGACTAGCTGGGCTGGAGTCAGTGAACGGAGAAAACAGTATCAAGAAAGAGTTCCAGAGAGCTGCTGTGTGTCACTCCAAGTAGGGTAGAATGCAGAAGGACCTGTTCTTGCAGCCTGTGGAAGGCTGTTGACTGGCAACAAATTCGACAGGTCCACCTTGGATCGTCTGTTTGGAACTCCTTGGGAAAAGACAAGACGAGGATTTAGAGTATTTACGGACACATTTCAGCGAGTGTCACTGAGGGAGAGGGGTAGGAGTCCTTCCAGTTCCAGTCCAGCTTCCTTTTCTTCTCATGACTGAACATTTTACTGAAATAATTGGTAAATCGCCCCAGAGGACATTGTTTTGAAAGACGTTGTTAATTGTGTTATCCCTGGACATCATGGCAACTCATTATTGCTCTTAGCACGTTAGACAGCTGCATATCCTAGAAGCATGTTTTCAATCCTCAGTTTAGAGAACAGCATGAAGGAACGTTCTGTGGGAGCTCTGGTTTTGTTTTTTTAAACTGGGACATTGAGCCTTGGCAGTTAGAACAATTAGCTGCATAAGCAGAGTGTTTCACTTTTCAGGTAACTGCAGAATTGAAATAGCAATAATTATAAATGGTAACTGCATGGCAGACACGAGGTGCTTGCCTGCAGTAAGGCATTTACGTTAAAGGGAGACCCTCTCTGCTCTAGTTGTTGTGATCACTGCTTTTCCAGTGAGAAAGGTAAAACTTGGGATACAAGAAATAGCAACAAGGTCACATCAGAGTTGAGATTGGAACTCAGGTCTGTTTCTTTCAGTACAAAGCTCTGTACTATATATAATCATATCAAAGTGCATAAATTAGAAGTCACATCTGGGGGCGCCTGGGTGGCTCAGTTGGTTAAGTGTCAGGCTTCAGCTCAGGTCATGATCTCACAGTTCGTGGGTTCGAGCCCCACATCGGGCTCTGCTGACAGCTAGCTCAGAGCGTGGAGCCTGCTTCGGATTCTGTGTCTCCCTCTCTCTGTGACCCTCCCCTGCTCACACACTCTCTCTCTCTGTCTCTCAAAAATAAATAAAAAACATTAAAAAATTTTTAAATAAAAGTCCCACCTGTCCCTTTCCATGGAGTCCAGGGAGGGTCCATACTTTATTATATAAGCAAGGTCTGATAAATGTGAAGGAGTTTACTTTGAACCTAGTAACTCTTTTATACATATTTCCAATCATTTAGTGTATGCCAGTCAGTCTTTCCTTCCTGTGATTATTTGGGTCTCTGAATGATTCTAGACAAATTCTAAGGAGCTGTAAGGTCCTTGAAGTGAGATTGTGGACCTACTGCCCTCTGGCTGTGATTCTGAACACATCTCCTTGCCCCTGGATACTAGTGTCTGATCCATGTGACATTCCCAAGGCTTCTTTCCTTAAGGTGCTTCCGTGAGCTTTGATTCTCTGGATAAAGCTTTTATGTGGGAGTCAAGGGTGGAATTCCAATTCATTCATTCATTCATTCATTCATTCATTCATTCATTCATTCTTTTGAACCAAGAATGCCTTGTCACTAAATGCCAGTCAATTGCCTTGTGAGTTAAGATTTGGAATATTTTTTGTGAAGTATTCACTATTATGTTTAGTGGGAAACAAAATCTGGCCATTGGTTTGGCATCACTTAAAAAGATTAAGAAACTAATTTTTTTTCATATTATATCTAGTTGGGCTGGCTTGGGTTCTAGGAATCTGTTTTCAAAAAGAGATCATAATGACTTTAATGCAAAGTCAAGTTTGGGAACCACTGTAGTGTAGATACCAGCTTAAAGGTGAGATTGATGTAATTTGTACCTCACAACTCAAATATAGGAAGCTGTTTAGTGGAATGATCCTTGTGGATGGATTTTGAATCAGATGATACTGAGTTCGTTTGCATTTTATTGTCAGTTTGACCTTAGGCAAGTTATTTAAACTCTCTGACACTCAGTTTCTTCATCTATAATGGGAAGATAATATTACCTACCTAATAGGGTTAGTCATGTAGGTTAAATGAGATAATGCTTTTAAGCTTTTAGCATAGTTCCTGGAGGGTAAGTCCTCAGTAATTGATAGCTTCGATTAAGAATAATAATCTTATAATCATAATCATAATCATAATCATAATCATGTCCTGGTTGTCTGAAGCACAGTCCTTTAGAGAAAGATCACTATTCTTGATGAATTAAACTCACAAAAAATTAAATATCCTTAAAAAAACCACTTCACTCCAGGGCATTCTTGTGAATTATGTCATTTCACTAACGACCTTTTGAGGCCTCTTGCAACCTGGGTGGTCTGGAAGCCAAGTTCAGGTCTTTATGAATAGGAATTTTTGATTCCCTCACCTTTATGTTTTATAATGTAAATTCAGAATTTTGTAAATGCGTATATGAGTGGCACAAACAGGTCAACACAACATCGGCACAAACTCTGCTTTGTTACCTCATTTTTTACAAGCGTTGCTCAGGATTAATTACCCATAGGAAATGTTTCATCATACAGCTGTGTCTCAAGAACTGTTTTAGAAAAGTGGCAGAATTTCTCAACAAATTTAAATGCTTTTCTTCTTTGAAGAGTACAGTTAGGGACAGTCTTTTCTTATACAAGAGAAAATGAATATTCTTCTCTTATTTCAGAGTACTGAGAGAGAAAAATAACCCAGTTGTGATCTTTTTTTTTTTTTTTTTTTTTTTTTTTGAGGTGATGTGGAAGAAGGTAGGTTGGGAGATAGTTGTCATCCTAGTATATTGATCTATGATTCACAGAGATTTCCAAAAAAGGTCCCTGTTTTACAGCTTTTAAATCGGTAGAGAGGCTAGTTGAAGATTGCATTCTAAGTGGTGATGGTGACTGTTGTGTGGAAAGGGCTGTGTAGACAAGGGTTTTACATGGATTTCTCCTGGAATTGTGTTTCTCATCTAGTCACTGGTATCTTAGGAGATCAAGTAACTATTAATGAAATACTTTAATTGGTGAATCCCTTCCAGGGTGTGAGGAAAATTCTCTTGATGAGGAGTTCTCTCCTTCCATGGTGTGAAGGAAGTCCCAGTAAACAGGCTGGTACCTCTCTCCAACCATTTATAATGATGACTCCTACAAGCAATGTCTAATGATGTCATTCAGTTTCAGTGGTGGGTTGGGGGCCGGGTGGAAGCAGGTGGAATAGGATGAGTCAGTGTGTCATCGTGGCCACCATGGAGAGGCACTGACTGGCGTAAAGAGGACTCACCCTGGTTCCCTAAATTTCTCAGAATCCTTGTTGAAATAAGAGTTGGAGATACATATTTTTGGCAGCTTGTTGAGAATATTCTGTTAAAGCTATGAATTCAGAAAAGCAGTGTGTATGCATGTATATTACAGTAGGAGGAGCATAGGCAGAAATGGGTGGGGGGTGAGAAGGAATGTGGCGAATGGAGAAAGGAAGAGTCAGGGGTCAGGAAACCGGTTATACTACTGAAGCCTGAAGTGTGGGTCCTTAAACACCTGTTCAGCATGTATTGTCCCCAGGAGGAAAACATATTTAAAAATGAGAATGGAATATTTCATTTTGGAAATTGCACTGTGAGTATGTGCTTATTACCAGAGGCGTTCCTCATCACCGACAGCAGTTGATGACTTCTGATTGTGCAGTGGCCCGCCCAGCCACTCATGTTGCCTAATTATTATCTATATTAATGATGTATTAAATGATTTCATCATCCTGGGTCACAAAAAGATCATTATTACATGATAATACAGTACACATGCAATACCAGGCAGCAAATCATGTATACTTGATGCAAGGAGGCCATATGGGAGCAGAGTTTAAAGTAGAAATCCTGTCAGAAAACCTTTCTTGGGCCCTTCACTGCCTCAGTTTCTGCTGTTGATAAAGCAATTTCTGCTCTTGATAAAGCAGACCTACTCCCCCATGTGTTGGGGGAAGAGTGATTGATTAAGGAGTATTAATTTAGTACTTTGCAAAGATAAATTTGTGTGTGATGAACATGTACGGACTTCACACACAAGATTAGCCATGCAGTCTCAGGGTAGTAACATACATTATTACTGTGTTTTTCTAGACAGCTAGACCAGTAGCGAGCCAAGTGTGGCCTGCCACCTGTTTTCCTACAGCTATGAGCTCAGTATGGTTTTTACAGTTGTAAATGAAAGAAGAGAAATCAAAAGAAGAAGAATATTTTATGATGTGAAAATTACATGAAGTCCTGATACCAGTATCCATATAGTTTGATTGGAGCAAAGCCACACCAACTTGTTTCCATGTTGTGTTCCGGGGCTTTCATACTTCAACAGGAGAGGGGAGCAATTTCAGCAGAGACAGTATGGCCCATAAAACACAAAACTGTTTACAGGAAAAGTTGGCAGACCTTTGAACTAGACTATTGGAAGTAGAGTTCCTCAGTTGTGTAATAAGGTTATTACTGATCCACAACATATGATATCATCTTAGTTATTCCAGGCCACAAAATACCTCCTTTGATTCATCACAGACCAGGGTTCTGTTGTCATCCTGTGATGTGTGAATGCCCTTGGAAGTGGGAGTTTAGTGGGGAATTTTGCAGGGACTCTCTTAAATTGAGACAACGCTCTTGGAACTAAGGTTGAGTTTCTGAACCTTTCTAGAAATAATGCAAGATTTTTCTGCACCAAGCGGGGTTAACAATATGTACAATAAAGCAGTCAGGATTCAGTTGAACTCTAGGGACTTTTCTTTGCTGTCCTAACCCTCAATGGGTTTTCCCAGAGGAAATCTGAGGATGAAAACTTCTTAGTTACTGGGAGTATCTCAATTACTGACATTTTTCAGTTTGAGGTTTGGGTGATGTTTTCTTTATTTTCTTTATTTTTTTAAAAGATTTTATTTTGAAGTAATCTCTACACCCAACATGGGACTTGAAGAAATCCAAGATCAAGAGTTGCATGCTTAGGGCACCTGAGTAGCTCAGTCTGTTAAGTGGCCAACTCTTGGTTTCAGTTCAGGTCATGATCTCAGTTTGTGAGTTTGAGCTCCTCATTGGCCTCCGTGCTCACAGTGCAGAGCCTGCTTGGGATTCTCTCTCTCCCTCTCTCTTTTCCCCTCCCCTACTCACATGCTCATACCTACTTTCTCTCCCTCTCAAAATAAACAAATAAATTAAAAAAAAAAAAAAGAGTAGAATGCTTTTCCAATGGAGCCAGCCAGGAGCCCCTGGGTAAAATTTTATATACTTTTTACGTGACTTTATCTTTTTGTCTGTCCCTGGAAATAATAGCAGTAATAATACAAGTCTGCACTTACATGACCACAGCCTGCCTGGGAGGGTTTGCATGGCTGGATCAAGCCCTTGATTGTGGTCACACGTTCTGCCTTGGAAATGCACGCCTTTCTATATATGCCTTTGGAATTTTCAGCTATTCAGGGTCAGAGGGCCACAGGCCTTTCAGGAAGGACAAAGTATGATTCTCTTGGTGCCTCAATGCACTCTTATTTTGTTTTAGGCACTTGGGTTAGGTTGAGGCTTCTAGTGTCTGAGGCAGCCGTTGAGCTAATGGAGCCCAATGGGAAGTGGGAGGTAGGAAATAAATCTGACTCATGATAACTTCCGACCCATTGCATTTCTCCATTTACTGGGCTACGAATCCTTCAGACTTTGCCCTTACCACTAAAATGGAATTGGAGAGGGATGTGTACACTGGAAGGTAGGTTAACTCCAGAGAAAAAAATCACTGATGTCTCTAGGCACAGTTTGACCTCACAGGGAAGCATGTGTTGCACATGCTACCTCTGATTTTTTAACTCAAAACAGAATGACTTGATAAAAAGAACAGTAATAACAATGATAAACAAAATAAATATAAACACAAAATTAAATATAACAGCAAGCACCTATTTAATACCATTAGGTTTTGCACTTAAAAATGAGGAAACAGAGAAATAGACCTCTTCTTGGTTGGAGAATATGGCAGAGGAGAGGAAATCACATTTTAGGCGGTATAGAGATTAATAATATTAGGAGATAGTTTTTGATTTCTACAATAGTAAGATAGAAATTGGGGGTGGGAAAGCCCTATTCAAAATACATGGGTAGAGGAGTAGAAGGGAAGCCTCAACTTTGTCACACATAGGGAACTCTGTTGCTGAATTTGGAGCTTAGACTCCTGAAGAATTTATTTTTATATATTTACTATTTTGTAATTAAACTTTTTTAATGTTTATTTTTGAGAGAGAGAGAGAGAGAGAGAGAGAGAGAGAGAGAGAGAGCACTAGAGGGAGAGGGGCAGAGAGAGAGGGAGACACCGAATCCAAAGCAGCTCTAGGTTCTGAGCTGTCAGCACAGAGCCCCACGCGGGGCTCCAGCTCATGAACTGTGAGATCATGACCTGAGCCGAAGTCGGAGGCTCAACTGACTAAGCTACCCAGGCAGTTTTAAAAAAATATATTTTTTAATAAGATAAACAAGGTTGAAAACACAAAATAACCTTAACTAGAAGGTGGAATACTTTGCTCTCTAAATGAAACATTACATAAGCTTTTTGTCACCCAGAACAACTGCATTATATAGCTAATGTGGGTCTTTGCCCCACTCCTGTTTACTTATAGACTAGAAAAGAAATGTTTAATTTTGACATTTTTTTCAGCCTAAAAAGATAGTCCTTAAAAGCTTTCTGAAATAACCTATAGAGTTGTACAAAGGCACAGAGGTTTAAAGCAGGTACAAATCTACATGCTGCTCCTGTGTTTTTGTCTGGAAAGAGACCCAAAGACCAGAATAATTAAGTTACTTAACCAAGATCACAGAGAGGCCTGCCATGCTTTTTAAATACAGCTTCTCTCAAAGAACTACAGGAACCTCCAGTTTCCTTTGTAAATTAGGAGCTATCAGCGGCTTTTCACAGTCCTGTTTTTTGCTTCAATGCATCTTAAATTATTTAGGATCATTTAAATGAAATCATTAATCAAACCTATCATGACAGTTTAAGGTTTGATTTCTAAAGTTGCTTTTCCCCACCCTGTCAACTGTGCTGACCTTAGATTTTATTTACTTCCCGGAGCCTGGTTTCTGTCACTGACAATATTTCCATTGTCTTGCAACTCAGGGGCCGCCATCGGTGTTGGAAGACAAGTACTAAGCTTGAAGAATCCTGCTGTAGTGTCAACAAATATTGGCACAGGCATCTCTTCAGCTTGTCCACAAACTGTCCTGGGGCTTTCCCTCTTAAGGAAACGGCAGCTTTGCAAGAGAGAACTTAATGAGGTCATTTGGATTAGAGGGGGGTTAAGGGGCAATGAGTTCCATGCATTTAGAGTTGGGTGTGAGGCTTTTAATGTTCTTGGAATCTCCCTGGGCCCTCCTGTCACACCCCTCCAGTGCCCTGTCCAGCCCTCTCCCTCTGCCCCCATCCTGAAATAGCCATGGTTCAGTGTGGAAGAAATTTGCTCCTCTAATCTTCTTGAGCTGGGGAGCTCTGCATTTGCCAGCGGGGCAGGGGGTGGGTTTTTACTTTGTTCTCCTTAAGGACAATCTCTGAAAGCTTAAAATCCATTTTAAGAACGGAACAGGAGCACAGTAGGACTTGGAGACACACAGTGCAGATGGAGTTGGCGACTGTGTGTTTCTCGGCTTCTCCCTCCTTGAGTGGGAAAACAGATATATCAGTAAGCAGGTATAATCAGATGTACCAGTGCTGCTGGGTTTGCTGTAGAGATTGACTGAGCCAAGTCTCCTGAATCTTACATGGACACAGGAATTTACCTCTGAAATAAATATTTAAAAATAGATCTATTCTCCATGTTTCCTTATGTTTTCTGCATCAGAAAACCAGAGAAGGCATTTGCAGAAAGTCAAGGGGAGCAGTAATTGCGAGATGCATGGCATGCCCGGCACTGTTGCACACCAGCTGGCGCCTTCTCCTGCCCTTCACAGCACGTGGCTCAGCTACTATATGGCACTGAAACTTTTTGTTTGTCTGACTGTCTGTCCTGTGGGCCCATGAGCTTCCATGAGGCAAGCATTATGCCTTATTCATTTTCCTGTGCCTGGCACCTAGCATAATTTGGCACTTAGTAGGTACTGAAAACAGTACGGTTTTGCACCTTGCTAAGACTTGCTAAACGGGCTGCGATTTCTCTCTGCCTGGTGTTACCTTCCGGCACTTATCTTACTGTAGGCAGTGCAGTTTTTCTCTTGCTCAGCTTCTCCCTGGTGTCTCCTTACGGTTGATCTTTGTCCGATCTAGGAACCATCATGCTCTTACACCTGCAGTTTTCAGGTGTGGCTGCTCCTCCTTGGACCCATTTTTTTTTTGGTCTTGGAATTTGTGATATATGCAGCTTGTCACTCTTGGCTAATAGACTTTATTATCTGGAATTGTCTGCTCTAGTGTGAGAATCCTTAAATTTAAGGCCTGTCATTAAATGAGTGTCTGCTGCTGTAAGTTCATATTGATTGTACTTCCCCAGGAGGGATGATGGTTTATTTCAAGTTAATCTACGAGACTAAAGTGTAACTTACTGGGGTGGGGGAGACGGGGGCTAAATGGCAGCTGTTAAACAGTGCATAGCAACTCCTCACAACAGCTTAAACATGAAACGGGAATTGGAGTAATAGAATATGCTGGAATTTGATGAGGACACCGCGTGCCACAGGACATGGGATTGGAACTTGCAGTTGTAGACAATGAGTATGCCACATGAGAGCAGAGGCTATGAACCTTTAGCCCTGTGATGCCCCGGAAGAGAGCCTGGTGGGATCACCAGCATGGCTCCAGCATAGCTGGGGGAGCTTTACCCTCCATTGGCACGCAGCATCCGTTCCTATTTTCCTTAGTTGAAAAGTTCATGTAATTGAGAGATACAATTCCTGCCACCCTAGTGTCCTGTAAAGTTGATGATCAGAATAATTGTAGAACCTTTTAGACTTTTAAGAGGTTGAAAAGCACTAAGAAACTGAAAGAACTAAGTCACCTACTGTATAAAACTGGTATGAAACATCTTGGCATGAAAGAATCTGGCCAATGATGGCAGTTATTGGAAGATGCCCTAAAATGTTCATAGCATCACTTCTGAGTGTGACCTTTTTGGAGATAAAATTATTAATGAACTTGCTTTCTTTTCTTTGTGCACAGGAAATTGTACAGACTGCTATGATTTATTTTAGATTTTATGCAAATCAGATTCTGAACAAGTTTATCAAAACTTAAAATGTCTGCATTAAAAACTTAAGTGAGTTAACATAAGATATCACCTCACACCTGTCAGAATGCCTAAATCAAAAACACAAGAAGTAGCAAGTGTTGGCAAGGATGTGGAAGAAAAGGAACCATCATACACTGTTGGTGGGATGCAAACTGGTGTGGCCACTGGAAAACAATATGGAGGCGCCTCAAAAAATTAAGAAAAGAGCTACCCTATCATCCAGTAATTCCACTACTGGGTATTTACCCAAAGAATATAAAAAAATACTAATTCAGAATAATACATGCAACATTATTTACAATATTGCAACATTATTTACAATAGCCAAATTATGGGAGCAGTCCAAGTGTCTATCAATAGATCAATGGATAAAGTAGATGTGGGGTGTGTGTGTGTGTGTGTGTGTGTGTGTGTGTGTGTGTGTAAAATGGAATATTACTCAGCCATAAAAAAGAGTGAAGTCTTGCCATTTGCAAAAACATGGATGGAGCTAGAGGGTATAATGCCAAGTGAAATAAGTCAGCCAGAGAAAGAAAAAACTATAATATTTCACTCATATGTGGAATTTAAGAAACAAAACAAATGAACAAATAAAAGAGACAAACACAAAACACAGACTCAGGGCAGGTGGAGGGGAGGATGGGTGAAGTAGGTGATGGAGATTAAGGGCACATGTATCATGATGAGCACTGAGTAATGTACAGAATTGTTGAATCACTATATTATACCCCTGAAACGAATATAACACTGTACATTAATTATACTGGCATTCTAAAAAA
Source organism: Suricata suricatta (assembly GCF_006229205.1). Taxonomy (NCBI): domain Eukaryota; kingdom Metazoa; phylum Chordata; class Mammalia; order Carnivora; family Herpestidae; genus Suricata; species Suricata suricatta. The sequence goes on along the minus strand of NC_043710.1, from coordinate 84,873,353 downwards.
AAAGCCTTAGTGAATAAAACTTTTATATGGTGGAGTAATCCACATTAACCTTTCTGATTAAAACAAAGAAAAGATAACGGCCCTTACTATTTCAACTAGAGTTCTTTAGTAAAAAAAAAAAAAGCCCACCAAGCATCTGTTCCCCAGGTGTTGTGCCAGGACTGGAGGGAGGTAGGAACGTGACAGAAGATCCAGGTTTCTGCCCTCATTCTTGTGGGAAACGCACAGGAGTAAATACGAGTCACCAGTACAGTACCACGTGGCAGATTCCATGATGGGGGTAGGTAGGTGTGCTGAGGGGTACTTGACCCAGACAAGAACTTGGGGCAGCAATTAGAGAAGGCCCAGGGAAGGCAGCTTCTAGGCTGAGGCCTCCAGGATAAAGAGGCAGACTCAGAGGAATTCTAACGCATTTCTAAAATGAGTTCCTTTTCCTAAATGCTATGGCAAATAGGAATGAACATGATTTTGATGGTTGAAGATCTTGTGACCTTCAAGGTAATTATTTTCACCACCAGTCTTTATACAGTGTTGTAAACGTAGTTGTATAATATATTAGTGGAATATTAAAGATACTACTGTCTGAAAGGCATCTTTGGAAGTTGTGTCTTAAGAATAGATCCACACAAACTCAACATAATACTTGCGTAGTAGAAGGACGATGCAGAATAAGGGTAAATTGTGTGTTGTTGAGTCATGACCACTGTTTCTTCAAAAACCCCTCCCTTACTTTTTTTATAGTTTATTTATTTATTTTTGAGAGAGAGGAGGGAGAGACAGAGGGAGAGAGTGTGCGCATGTGTGTGTGCACAAGTGGGTGGGGGCAGAGAGAGAGAGGAAGAGAGTGAGAGAATCCAAAGCAGGCTCCAAACTGCCAGTGTCGAGCTCAGCAGGGGGCTCAAATCCATGAACGTGAGATCATGACTTGAGTCAAAGTCAGACGCTTAACTGACGGAGCCACCCAAGCGCCCCCTAAGTCCCCCCTTTTTGTGTAGGGTCAGTATAGTATCCATGTCTCTTGATGAAATTTGGGCTTTGTTTTGCCAGAATGGAGGCTCATTTGATGTACTGAGTTTACTTGTGAGTGTGTAATGAGCTCCTAGAGCAAGTTGTTTCACTTCTTTCAAACTTTTCTTTTGAACACAGAATCATGCTTATTGGTGGGGTACTTGGAAGTTCTTAAAATATCAAATAGGAAACTTTGGAAAATGCAAACTGTAATATGTACATACACATTTGCCTGCTCCAAGCAGGTGTTCAATAAATGTTTGCCGAACTAAATTTAATTGTGAGCTTAACCATTCATGGTTCACTGCAAAGTGTTAGAATCCTAGTTGCAACAGGTGAATTTTAAAAGTGTGTCCTTGCTGTTCCCACTGGAATTCCAAAGCTCCATGTGCATTTTGGATTTTGGTTCCTTCATCATTTGGTTGGCTGAGTTCATCCAGATCTGCATGGGAGGTCAGGAAATGTGTTAGTTAGTTTACCTTGTACAGAACGCAGTTTGGCACTACTGGCAAAAGCTGTATTTGATCCCAGTTCCAAATATTTGGCTTATAAAACCTTGACAGAATGAAGAGTCCATGATAGGATTTTAAGGGCCTGTGTAGTTCTGAGTTTCCTTGTCCTCAGAAGGGTTGTGATAACTGTGTTCCTTAGTGACAGTGGCTCTGCAAAAATCATCCAGACTCTTCTACCTACTGCAGCTACCATTTTGGAATTGTAGTGCCAGTGCAGGGATATTTTCAGAAAGAGAAAAAGCATAATAACTTTTGTCAGTAGCTAATCAAGGAACATCATGACAAACTACCTATATGACAGTCCATGTAGTCCATGTACCTTTGCGGTCATCCCTGGATCAGCTCCTGTCTGCCCCCTAGAATAGCCCATCAGTATTGCATTTGTAACACATAGTGCATCAGCATTGTAATCTCTCCAGGAGTGTAGTTAAATAGCCAGTTAATCATTTGGATTACAGTGAAACCTTGGTTTGTGAGCATAATTCTTTCCAGAAACATGCTTGTAATCCAAAGCACTTGTATGTCAAAGCGAATTTCAAAAACTCGGTGATCATGTGATCATATGATGTTCAGCTTCATGTACTACTCATATTGCAAGACATTGCTCGTTAGCAAGTTAAAACTTATTAGATGTGTTTGCTTGTCTTGTAGAACACTTGCAGAACACATTAGTTGCAATGCAGGGTTTTACAGCACTGTTCTCCTGGGAAGACCTTCAGATTGGGGCAGAGTGGGAGGGCAGAGTGGTCCTGGAGAGCCAAGAAAACAAATTTGACCTTATGGCAGCTGCTGTATCTCTTGAATCTAGAGAGATAGTCCTTTGATTAGAACCCTTGACCTTTAAAGCCAGAGTGTACTTGTGGCTGCTCATCTACTAAGCACCTTCATTTGGCACAGGAGAAACAAGAGATTTAAGTCAGCTCAGAAAACATTCATTGAACATCCACTGTTTGCCAGGTTGAGGAGCAGCTACAAAGATGAATTACCCCATCAGAGCTTACTGAGTAGTAAAAGGATACAAATATAAGTCAATTAAGTACTCTGGGAGAGTGCTGTGAAAGGTAAGCATGGAGGCACCGTGGGAGCACAGAGGAAGGGATTTAGCTTGGTCTGTGTAGGAGGCAGCAGGAAAAGGCTGGGGGGAAGTTTTATGGATGAGAAAGCCCAAGATGAATCTTAAAGGATGAATGAGAATTAGGCAGGGGAATGAGACTCTTGGGGGTGAAGCCAGGGGCATTCTGAGAAGAGGGAAAATATGACCAAGGGAAATGTGGCTTAAGACAACATTGTACATGTCTGGGAACTGAAGGCAGGTCAATATTAATAAAATGTAAGGTGACGTTGGAAAGGAAGCGCCCCCTTCCCCATGCCAATGGAGGTTTTATTCTGTAGGCCCTGGAGAATCACTGCATGGGTCCAGGCAAGGGGCTAACACTTGGATTTGGCCTGGGGGAGAGTCATTTTGGAGGGTGGGTTTGCCCAGGCACAAGATCAATGATAGGAGAACCAGTTAGGAGGCTTTGTCATCATCCAGGCGAAAGATGGTGAACTAGGGCAGTGGTATGATTGGGCTAAGGAGGGAACCTTGGGGAATCCCAGCATTTAATGGGCAGGAGATAACTAGGAGCCTGAGCAAAACCCCAGTCAGAGAGATGAAAGAAGAATCAGAAAAGAGTGTCAAGAAGAGAATTTCAAAAGGAATACGTGCTCAGTGTGTTAAGTGGAGCTAGGGATCCAATTAACTCAAGACTGAGAAGTGTAAGGAACAGCACTCTCCCAAGCATGGTCCGTGGGCCAGCAGCAGGAGTGTTATCTGGGAGCTCGTTAGGAATGCAGACTCATAACCCACACTTAAGAGACTATGTCTGGATGTGGAAGTGGTTGTTGCTGACCTTAACATACCATTTTCATTCAAATGATCGAGACAGAATCAACATTGTGGTGAATTTGGGGGTGACTGTGAAATGAAAAGGTGAAGATAATACATTCTTGCCAGAAACTTGGCAAAGATGGGAAAGGGAGAAATTGCTAGAGAAGGGAATAAGTTAAGAAACCACGTTTTCAGCATGGCAGAGACCTGCGCACCTGTGTTTTGGCTTAAAGGAAAGTAGAAAGATTGAGGTCTGTGATAAGGAAGGTGGATAGAGTAAAAACAAATATGTAGGCGACATAAATACCCTTACACAGAAGTGATCAAACAAATGTAAGGTGTTGTCGTGTGTGGGATGGAGGGTTGTGACTGCTGCCTTGCACTTGTGAGGCTTGGCTTTCAGTTGAGAGGCATCATTGTGTCTGAATAAGAGCCTACAGCTTCTTAAGGAACAGACTTGATTTGAATTCTCAGCCTGGCACCATTATGTGTGTAAGTTTGGGCTAATTATTTTAGATACTCTGAGCATTTGTTTTCTCATCTTTAAAAAGAGTATAATAGGGGTGTCTGGGTGATTCAGTCAGTTGAGTGTCTGATCAGGTCATGATCACAGGATTGTGGGATTTAGCTCTGCATCGTGCTTTGCTCTGAGCATCAAGCCTGCTCAAGATTTTCTTCTTTCTCCCTCTGCCCCTTTCCCCTCCCTATCTCAGATTATAATAATAATAAAAGATTAAGGTCTTCAAGTTGAAGGAGGCTTATATATTTTTTTTAAATGGCATAACTATACCCACTATGCTGTATTGTTATGGTGTTTCATGGGAAAGTGTGTATGTAAACTCTGAAGTGTCACATACTAGGATAGACTTGATAAGCACTAAGCAACTATTTGAATGAATGAGTTGAGTCCATAGATGTGAAAATCAGTGCATGACTAGGCAAGCCGTTTAATGCTGGAATATTGCAATTTTCTTATCTGTGAAAAAGGCCCAATAATAGTCCCTTATATGTAGGAGCTATTTAGGAAACACTTTCATGACATTTTAGCACCTTTAGAAGGTAAAGGAAACATTAAACTATGTAAATACTGAGACTGTAGTGATCAGAGCATTAGGTGGTTAACTCCTTTTGTGACAGGTTCCTAGTAGACCCTTTAATGGAGAAGTCAAGTCAGTTAACAAATCAGGCAAAAACCTGCTAGTTGAATGTCTGAAGTATGTAATAACATTCTAGACACCAAGGGAGAGCCACAACAGACAAACAAACAAACAGCACCAGTAAAAACCAGGAGGAGTGAGAAGTCTATCAAGAGAGAAGATGTTGAAGGAGGGAAGTGGTTCAGGCCAAAGTGAGGTGCTTAAACAGTGCACGGCAGAAAAGTTGGACAGAGGACAAAGAGCATTTGCAAATCGCTTTTTTAAAAAATGTTTATTTATTTATTTTGAGAGAGAGAGAGAGAGAGCAAGTGAGCAGGGGAGGGACAGCGAGGGAAGGAGAGAATCCCAAGCAGGCTCCATGCTGTCAACACAGAGCCTGAAACAGGGCTTGAACTCACAAACCATGAGATATGACCTGAACCAAAATCAAGAGTCAGATGCTCAACTGACTGAGCCACCTGGGTGCCCTGCAAATCACTTCTTTAAGCAGGTGTACAGTATTCAGGGAAATTGCCACATGAGAGCAGTATTGGAATGCCCACAATGTCCTTGGAAGAAAGTGTTGCAGTGCTTGAGGTGAAAAGGCCCTCTCTAACCTCTGTGGCTTCCTAGAGACCGGCTTTCTGAACCTCTTCAAGGTTTCCTAGTCAGTATTCCTGTTGGCTGTCTGGAATGGAAGTTCCTGACAGCTGTGTACTTATAAATTGTTCCTTCCTCTCCATTTCTCCTTGCCCAGAAGCACAGCAGTGTTGCAGACATAATTTTTATTATGGAAATTGGGTGATCCTTGTGCTCCTTCATATTTGAAAGCAGAATGAAATCTGGATCTGTCTCTGGATGTTATTCCCAGTTCATCTATGAGGATCCTGTTGGATTCTCCACCTTCAGCCTTCCCATGGCAGCCTCCATTCTTGGGACCCACATGCCCTACTGCCTTTGGCCACAGTACTCAGTCAGCGTGAGTGTTTCCCCGGCTAGTGGTGATGGTACAAGGCATATGTACAAGGCACATGACTGTCCAGTTGATGTTTATCATACAACTGAGTGGCATTTTTTACTGTAGGTTTGATGTCGAACTGCAGGTACCTGGACACAAAAGCAAGAACTTGAGTCCCTGCCTTATTTCTGGTGGGGATACTCCTTCATTGCTTCCACCACCAGAAATGTCAGTAGGGGTAAGGACAGCACCAGAATAAGGGTTAGGGTGCTGCTCAACTAGGAACCATCCTAAATAATGATTTGATCCCAGTTTCTCTGAGAGCTAGTCTAGTATCCACTTCACCCTGAAATCTCCCAGAAGAAGTAGGGAAACCACACACGAAATCACGCATGCTGCCACACAGCCATTTTTGTTACAGTTTTGACTGGAATTGCCACATCCTGAAGTAAACCCCAGTCAGATTGGAAAGGGCTCCACGGGAGGCCGCAGGCTGACATGCTGAACAATGCTCTATTCACAGGTTACAAGGGCAGGCCTGTCTCATGTGCCAACCAAAATGGTGCCGGGAATAGATGTCACTCTATAGTCTTACTTCAGGTGATTAGAACCAATTAAGAGGGTGACACATCGTGGAGACGGGAAAAGAAAACACAGAGGGCGTTGACTCCCGCCCCCACCTCCACCCCCCCCCCCACCCCCCCGTGGCCCAAGAGAGAAAGCAAGCGTTTGCCATCTGCTGCTTCCCGAGTCCATGCAGAGACTGCTGGATAACTTTCATTTGCCAGTTGGCCTCTCCTACCTCTTGTCCCCCTTGGTTTATAAAACAGCAGCGACACTACCTGCTCTGTGAGAGTCATGTTGTCTTAATAAACCTGATGGGAAGTGCTTTTCGCTTTGGAGAGCCTGGCTGTTATTTCACGTTCTGTTCCCAGGAAAACACAAAGCCTGTCCATTTGGTGTGAGCAGGGAAAGGAGGGTTCCAACAGGTGCCATGGTAAGCTTGCCGGTGGAGGAGCGTTCGGAGGGCAGCAGGCTTGTTTTGATCTCCGCTTAGATGGAAGGCTTTAGTGGAATACCCTCTCAGGCCGGGAAGGGGACTCTTTGATCTCCCTTTGTCTAATAGGCAGAACCCTCTTCTCTGTTTCCTCTAAGGACAAAAATAAACAGAGAAGCTGAGTTTGTGAACAGCTGCATAAACAATGCAATTTGGAAGTATGCAAAAAATATGTGGGTTATATATACATTCATACATATATCCTCTTGATCTGTGTTTTGCTTCCTTGTGACCATAGCATGATCTGAGAGAGATTTCCATCGGATGCAATGAAATCCAGTCTCTTAATGCTCTGAGGGGTTTGAGGCCTCAGAGCATTTGGGCAGAAGCATTTCTTTCTTCTGGACCTGAAGCAGTTCTGAGACATTCCAACAATAGTATAATGAAACAGCTCTCTGTTACATGCTAAGGCTGTGCACCCTCCAGGGGACAGGTGACTTGAATTGACTATCTTATCTCGTGGAGGTGACAAACTTAGGCTTGGATGATAGTCTGTGAGTCTGAAACCAAATTCATTTTCCTTCCTGTGCCTCATCCTTCCAAGGAGGTCTTTCTTTTGACATCTATCATGTATTTAATGGGATCACCATTTGCGTAGTCACAGGCAGCAAGCTCTGGCATGAGTCTCCCTGATTTCTCCTTTACCCCCCTCCCTGCCCCTGACCTCAGTTCTGTTTCCATAAAGAGTGTAGTTTTTCTCTTTTGCCTGTCTCTTCATTGATTAGTTTAGGCGATTATTACCCTGACTAATGTAACAGTTTCCTAACTGATAATATACATTTACATTTAAACATGAGAAATGAAAATCATTCTGGTAATGTTATAGAGTGGGCATATAGCACGTTTTGGCTCCCAGAAAAACATAGAAGAAACAGTGACTTTCAAAAGGCAACAGAGCTTAAAAGTATAGAAATTCTGTTTCACATTTGAATGCCAGTCTCTCATTCTCCTCCATGACTTTTCCTCCCTAACCTGTCCTGCATGTTTTTGTCTTTTTATCTCAGTCACGTTGTGCCTTCTGCCTAGATGCTTGCATTCCTTCCGTCTGCTGATCAGAATCCTGTTAATTCAGAGTTCAGCTCACTGCCATTCTCTTCCCTGAACATTCCAGACAGGTTTTCACTCCTTCTACCAAATTTCTAGAGGGCTTATATTCTTTATTCCACATTTAATTGAATGCTTTGCTTTGTAGATCCCTATATGTATTACTTTTCTGTCTCCTTACTAGATTAAATTCTTGACAAAAGGCTTTTTTTTCCTGACATGTATTTGTTACTACAGAGCTTTGCTCTGTACTGAGGTACTCCATAATAAGGTACTACAAAGCTCTGTAGTAAGGTAACTCTTAAATAAATACTTTAAAAAATAAATGGAACATAGTAAACCATGGTAATCACACATTCATCTAATATCTTTAGTGCTCATTATTTGTTTCCAGCTTTATTGAGGTATAATTGACAAATACAGTTTTCAGATTTTTCCAGTATACATAATGATTTGATGTATGTGTCCACAGTGAAAGGATTCCCCCCTCCCCATTTAGTTAATTAACACATCCATCACCTCACCTCCTTCCTCCAAACCTCCATCCATTCTTTCTCTCCCCTCCTTCCCTTCCTCTCTCTCTCCTTCTCTCTTTTTCTTTCTGTGTGAGAGAACATTTAAGTTCTATTCCTTTAGCAATTTCAGTTATACAATATGGTGTTTACCAATCATAGTCACCATATTATCCATTAGATCTTCAGAACTTATCCATTTGATAATGATGGTACCCTTTTACCAAACTCTCTTCTTTTCCCCACATTTCAGCCCCTAGCAACCAACCACCTTTCTACTCTGTTTCTATAAGTTGGGCTTTTTTTTAAGATCTCATGAGTGAGATACCAGGCAATATGTGTCTTTCTCTGTCTTTGTGTCTGTTTCTTAAAATCTTTTTAATGTTTGTTATTTAGTTTTGAAAGAGAGAGAGTCAGAGTGTGAGTGGGGGAGGGGCAGGGAGAGAGGGAGACACAGAATCCAAAGCAGGCTCCAGGCTCTGAGCTGTCAGCACTGAGCCCAACAGAAGTAGAACGGTTAACTGGACCCAGCCACCTAGACACCCCACTGTTTCTGTTATTTTAAACAAAGGTCTAAGGAGCCCTTTATTAATAAAACTCACGAAAATGTCATTGAACTTCCACAATAATCCTGTGGCATAATTACTACTTTTGTCCTCATGTCCCAGTTTAGAAAAATGGGCTCAACAAGGTGAATTCCATCAGGACCACCCAACTTGTTAGTGGCAGAGTCTGAACTCAAATTTATGTCTGACTCCAAAAACATACATTTATATTTGGGAGTCATGTGGTCCCTCAGGTGTTGCATGCAGATACAAGGCGAATAAAGCCCCGTTCCTGTCTCCCAGGGGCTGGCAGGCGGGCAGGGAGGTGACTGTGCAAGTCACAGTCTCATTGCAGCTAGATGGCTGCTGGAGGAGAGGTGCCTGTGGTCAGGCACTGTGGAGATGGGGGAACACTGGTAAGGGCACTTCACGAGAGCTAGTGGACTGTGGTCAGGGGGGCCTGTGAAGAGGATGGACATGTGGTTTTCCTCTGTGCTCGGATAACCAGTCTCAACAGGATTGAATGTATAACTGTTCCTTAAGGTTTTGGTTCAGCTTAGCATGCATTTCCTGGTAAACAATGGCCTTTACCCTCAGTTTTTGGATTTTTATGGCTTTTGAGATAGTGGCTAAGTCTATAAAATAGACAAAGAGAAAGAAGGAGAGAGAGCTGCAGAGAGACCACTGGAGAGACTACAAGAATTTGTTTTAAAAATCAGGTAAATGGGCAAAAATAGGGGAAAGGGATTAAAGGTACAGATTTGCAGTTATAAAACAAGACATGTGTATACAATGTACAGCTTAGGGAATACAGTTAATAATATGTAACAGCTTTGCATGATGACAGATGGTAGCTAGATTTATCACTTCATAATGTATATAAATGTTGAATCACTATGTCGTACACCTGAAACTAATATAAAATTGTATACTAATTACACATTAGTAAAAAAGTGTCTAATAAAGGATTTTTAAAAGTCAGGTAAAAGAAAAAAAACAACTGTGACTTTCTGTCTTTTTCAAGTATTCATGCTGTGGAGAAAAACCAAGGAAGTACTGAGTGGATATCTCATGAGAAAAACTGACAGTGGTCTACTAAAGGGATATTCTAGGCAGAAGATACATCCTCCTCATGTTCAAGTGTATATTCTCTTGAGTCCTGGAGCCTCTTGGATAGGACCAGAGAGGCCACTTGGTTGACCTCCCACATGCTGTAGGCCTGTCCTCCACAGACTGCACAGGTTGTCACAGACTCTGCTTACACATCCCGTGGGGAGGAAGATGCTTGCCGTTCTGCTTGGCAGCTCTTTCTTTTGTTGATGTTCCTAGAATTAAAGCCACCTACCCAGAGTCTTCATTTCACACTCTGGAGCCACGCATTAGACATCTCATTTTCCAGGTGAAGGCCCTGCAAATATTTGTAAGCGGCTTCTTATAGTCCTGCTAAGTCACATTAGACTAAATTTTCTACACCCTCATCTAATATATGCGGTGGACCTACATGGAGCATTTATTTTGTGTATTTATTGTGTATAAATATTTGTATAAATAACACAAAATACTTGCTAGGGATCAAAGATGATAAGACACAGCTTTTTGCCCTATAGGAGCTCATAGTCTAGCTCAACTGGAAATTCCTGATGTGATATTGTTTCCATTGCACTACCCTAGAGAGGTAAGTTGCATTTAAAGGGTGGTTTCAACTATTGGACCCAACGCTCTATGCACATTCTACATTTGTACTTCATTAAGTGATGCCTCAGCTGGGCTCTTTGAACTGTAATAAACTCAAATCTCACTTTCCACGTCTGCACTCCGCAAACGACTTTTAAGTCAGATGGTCTCCAGGTTGTATATATTTAATTCATTTATTCACTCAGTAAACATTGAGTATCTACTAAATACTCAGAACTCTAGTAGACAGTGTTTCTCAGATGCAGTTCTGGACCAAGATGTAGCTTCAGAATCAAGCTCAGTCTAGTAGGGAAAACATATATATAAAAATATATTACCAATATGGCGGGAGAGTGCTCTTGAAGAAAGGTATGCAAGATGCTATGCAGTCACAAAGGAGGGCCACTGAACCCTCTCCGGGAATGAAACAGTGCAGGCAGAGGGCCAGAGGATTCCTGGAGGATTTCGTGCCTCTGTGAACTCTTTAAACACAAATAAAAGTAAGCCAGGTGAAGGAGAACCAAGCAGAAAGCACAAACTTTGCAAGACTGTGGGGCGTGAAGAGGCCTGAGAGTATTTGGAGGACTGGCTTGAACAATAGGCTCCCTGATGAGAGTGGAACTGCGGGGGAGGGGGGGGGCTTCTCCTGCCTCGCTAAAGAGATTGGATTTTGTCCTGAAAGCCACTGGTGGATATATTTAATACCTGTTGATTTTAGCCCCCTTCCAAGCTTTAAAAATCCTGGTTATGTCACCCAACATCATTACTTGTTTGTGACGTGAGAGGATTTGGTTAGAACCCCTTTTCTGTTTTTAGACAAATTTTGGATAATAAAAAGAGATAATAAAGCAAGGTCTAAGCACCTTAACATGCCTTGGAAAGTAGCTGTTAAATAACATTGAAGAGGATGGTCAACAGGCAATGCATACACCTTACAAAGCCCACAAAGCCCACTGCACCCTGTCTGACCCGACCCTTGCCTGTCCCTGTGAACTCCTGTTGTTTCATCTATAGCTCCTTTGCTGCTCCTGGAACACACTGAGCTCTTCCCCAGTCCCCTACATATGCTGTTCCACTACCTGGAACACTTTCTGTGACTGGTTCTGACACCTTCAGATTTCTTCTAAGAGGTCTTAGCCTCCCCGTTCCCCAAACCACACCCATATATTATCCATCACTCAACCTGTTTATTTCTTTCATAGTACTTACCACGAGTTATGATTATATGTTTGTTTCCTGGTTTACTGTATTATTTATTTATGTTCTTTCTGTCTAGATTATAAGCTCTCCAAGAGGAGAGACCACGTCTATTTTGTCTATTATAGGAGCTCAGGAAATGTTTAGGCAGTATTAAATGAGAAGTTTTGTGTGTGATACCAGTTGAATATGGTTGAATGTGAACTGTAAGAGAAGTGACCTTTGCTGCCCTTAGCTAATCAAAGGGGAGTCTAATACAGGATCCAGAATCCAGAGTAATGGTCACATTATCGACAGGCCTGAATTGTAACAGGATTCCTTCCAAGTACATTCTTGGACGGACTTGAAATAGGTCTGTAATACGGCAGATTTCACGGTTTCTCTGATTGTGCTATGGTGACCCTCCATCTTAAGCTGAGAGTCTATAAAGAAATGCAGAGAGTGGATTGAAATGAGAATAATATCGTCACAATGAAGTTATATGCTCAGTAAATAGCCCTTTAAATCTTTGGGGAGCTGGGCTTATATGGAAATTCTATAACTAAATTTAGGGCTAACGGGCTAGGTGAAATGAGGAGAACCATTGAGAATTGGGATGAAGCTCATGCAGGGCAAAGATCACAGAACATGGGTTTATTAGAGACAGGAAGACTGGGAAGCCTCATTATAGCCCAGCAGGCCTGTCAATCAGCAATTAAACAAGAATTTGTTGACCTATAATTTGTATTTGGTTTTGATAACAACTCTCAATGTTGGCCGCACAGTAAAATCCCCAGGCCCTACCACATTCTGGTTAAATCAGAACCTCTGGGGGCACCTGGGTCACTCAGTCAGTTGAGTGTCCGACTTTGGCTCAGGTCATGATCTCATACTTCATGGGTTCAAGCCCCATGTTGGGCTCTGTGCTGACAGTTGGGAGCCTGGAGCCTGCTTTGGATTCTGTGTCTCCCTCTCTCTCTGTCTCTCCCCTGCTTGTGGTCTCTTTTTCTCAAAAATAAATAAATAAACATTAAAAAAAACCCGGAACCTCTGGTGATGAGGCCTGCGAATTAATATTTTTTAAAAGCTCCCAATGTGATTTCATACGAGATCGGGCCCGTTCAGGGTGGTATGGCCACAGACCCAATGTCATTTCAATTTGTAATTGGAATTGACACTCATAGGAATGGAGTCTCTGTGGAAGGTCATCAAGTATAAAATTCTTAAGGTGCTTGATTGGAGCTTAAAATTTAATGCTGAAATTAAAGTGATAATATAAGGTATGCCAAATAACTAGTTTATAAAATACATGTAGATGAGTTTGGAATAGGGAGATATTTCTGTGCTTGGACTAGCCTTGGACTCTTAATTAAGTGCCAATTATGTGCCAGCCCTGAAGGTTCTCAAGGAGACTTAGAGGAGACTAACACACACAAAGCTTCTGTTTTAGGTAGGGGAAAACAAAAACAACAAAGATGAGGAGAAACAGAGTTATTTGCTGCTAAGTTATGATTGGAAATTTAAGTGCATTAAGAATTCGAAGAGGTATCCTTAGATCTATTTGGGACAAGTTTCTAGTTGCAGGTGGAATTTGAGTTTCACCTTAAAGAATTGCAAAGAATTAATTTCATTTTATAATTTATAAAGCAAAAAACAATATATAAATTATAAAGCAAACTTATTTTCCCATATACCATGAGAAGCACTTTACATGGATTATTTTCACAGTTTACTTCTGAGCTATGTGTTGTTACTCTCTGTTTTGCAGGTAGAAAAACCAAGGCTTATGAGGTTAAAGAAATTCATCAAATTGCTCACAAATTATTATACGGTGTTAGCTCTTGAGCTGAGCTTGTGACCACCATCTGTAGGACCAATATGAGCAGAGGAAGGAGGCCAGAGTGAGTAAAGTGTATTTTTGTACACTAAGTAGCAGGTTGGGTTGAGTAGCTATTTAGATTCTCAGGAAAGTAACTTGGGAACCAGTTCAGATTGTCAGGGGTTTTTGATGGCCATTTCATGGAGTTTAACTTTGTTTTCTGGACCCCGGGGAGTCCTTGAGGATTTTGGAGGCAGTAAGTGGCAATGATGAAAAGAGGTTTTTAGGAAGACCTTTGAGCTTGAAGACATGGAGACCAGTTAAAAAGACATCTCAGTGGTCAAGGCATGAGGCGCCTAAACAAATCTTTCAGGACTGGCAAGGGTGGGCACGGTGTCGGGCACTCAGAGAAGGAGGACTGTACTTTCTGTGCAGAGACAGCAGAGCATGTGGGCCTGAGAAATAAATACCTCATGGGTAATTTAGGTTTGAATTTCCTTACATTACAGTAGAGAGATTCTGGAGTTAAGAGTGCATGTTTTCAAGAGACTATTAAGAGGAAGACAAATGGTGATTTTTCTGGAATTACATTCTAGCTAAATTAGTGCTAGGCTTTGTGAGGATAATATGACCTTTGATCTAGTTCAGTTCTGGCTGTTATTTAATTTAGGCCCTGTGACTAAGCTACTTTTTATCTCTCAGTCTCTCTCTCTCTATTTATTTATCTATTTATCTGTCAGTAGGCTTCACATCCAGCACTGAGCCCAGTGCTGGCCTTGAACTCAGGACCTTATTATTATCCAGTCAGATGCTTAACTGACTGAGCCACCCAGGAGCCCCTAAGCTACTTTATATGGCTTCTCTAAGAGCTTCTGAGACAAAGGAATTACATGAAGTACAGTCTTCGGTTCTGATGCAGGACTCTGCAGATTTCCAGTCATTTCTCACTCCCCTACTATCTTTTCTTTAGTTTTAATTATGGCTATTAGGTATAGCTCTTTCTTTTAACAACCTGAGACCTTTCTCCACTGAATGAGACAGTCTCCTAGTCTGGGATGGGAAACTTCCATAGATCCTTTCCCTAGGCTTCCGTAGTGCTCTCTTGATACCTGAATCTTGTGTCATATGTTAGCACTACAGGAGAATGCAGCAGTAGGAAGATAGAATGAATCCAAGTTGGCTTGTAGCTCTGTTGTGATTGTTGCCATGCACTGGCTTAAGAAAGACCCTGTGCCTTGATTACAAGTATCCCAGGTATGTGAAAATACTACCTGAGCTAGGTGTGAGAAATTCAAGTGCATTATTACTAATGATTTTCATAAGGGCTAAAGAGTTGAGGCCAGAAATAATTAGGGTGAACAATAGAGCTGTCAACAAATCTCCCAAATAAAGAGATAACAATTAATGAATGGACTCATTGTTCTCTTTGGCTCTAGGGAATTAAGTGTTTCGTTTTAAGTCATGATAAGTAGTACAATATTGCTCCTGTATACCTTTGTATAAGACTGTTAGTTTAATTTTAATTGATTTTACTTTTATTTATAACAATATTTAATCTTTCGATTTAGAAATTAGATGATTCCTTCCACCTCAGCTCCATTATAATCCTTATGAGCAAACGTGGTTTTGGTGCACTCAGTTCACTCCCTATGATAGGCCCCATAATTAGGCTCTTAATAAATGGTTTGATGATGATGATGATGATGCATTTTAAGTGTGCTCGAGTTGCCTCTTAAGACAGGCTCTTTGAGGTTTTCTGTGACTTCATGGTGTGGGGCCGGGCTGGCCAGTCGTCCTCCTCATGGCCCTTTTCCCCATTTAGACCCAGAAGCATCAGGAAAAGCCATTCACCTAATTATTATTTATTTATTATGTTAGCAGAACCCACAGGGTGTCATGGGAAATTCTCTCACATAACTATTCTAGGCAGCAAGCTTTCCTTCCTCCAGTTGTCCAGAGATTCCAGATAAGCAATATTGGTCAGTCTCTATTGAGCCTGTTTTTTGTAATTTGTATATTATATGCATGAATCAGCACCTTCAGCACCACTTTCTTTTCCTCAGGAAAGCCCAGATGTTTACAAACCATTTCCCAAATCATGGACCATTGGATCCTGGAACATTTTGACTCCTTCTTATAACTAAATTGTTCAAAGAGTCATAAGCTGAGGAATGAGCATATGCTTCATTGCATAAGATATGTTTAGACATTTATTAAGACTTGGTTTAACAAACTCTTCTCCTATTACCCTGATTGTCCCTTGTACCCTTCTTTTTGAAGAACAGTGGTAACCTTAGATGTTTTTGAAATGTGGGGGTGGCTTAACGTCCCACTGATTTCCCTGTACATGATACTGTTTCTGGAGACATCTTATTATGGGGTCTGATATCATCTGGGCTTTCAGCCTCCTTGTTAGCCTTTTCAGAGTCCATGTCCAGAAAGACCCATTTCAGAGTTGTGGACTTCCTAAGAATCTCATGATCCTTGCTTTATCTTTTTCTTTCATGGGAAGGATTGGATTCGATGGTCTGGCTGTTTTCCACGTGGGTCCTGGAAACGCAAGGCCTTCCCATGGTCTGCAGGTGGGTTCAGGGCCAGGGGGCTGGTACAGGAGATCAGGCTGAATGTGCTTTTTAAATCCTAACTCTGACTCTGTGAATTCTGCCACTTCATCTCTCAATGTTTGGGAATCAGGCCAGTGTCTTGGTCCTAGATTGTTTACCCAACCTTGAAAGATGGGTGATGCTCAGTGGTGGTTGTGGAGAGAGTAGGGTGTGGTTAGGGGTGGAGGAATGTTGGTAAGAAAGACTAGCAAATGCTAGTGTGTTGAGTAGGAGGAGTGGTGCTGGGGAATGGAGACATTTGGCAGGATCTCCTCTTTCTACAGAAACTGTCTCAGAAATGGCTCAGGAGAAATGAATTGGTTCAGTGTTTCTGATTGATTATCTTTGGTTATAATGCGCAAAGCATTGTGAAACTAAGGATTGTTATAGATCCTTGCTAGTTAAGAACAATAAGAAATTGTAGAGTCCATCACCTGTACTTGAAGTTGACATGTTGGGGCTGAGAATTTTCCCCTTGAACTGGGACCAGCCAGAAGCCTCAATCAGTAGGTGAGTGGGTTAACAAGTTGTCACCACTAGTTTATATTTAATTACTACTGTGGAAAAGTGATGACTTGAAACTGACTCTAATAACTTCATTATAGGCCTAAAAATGTAAAACATCAACTGTGGTTCTTCCTTTCCTTTGTGAGTGGATGGCTTCCACTGAGATGTTGGTTTGCTATAATTTGGCTGCTGCCTGAGGCTATTTTTGGACACTTTTGGAGTATCCTAGGAGTCTGTCTATCCAGTGGATTTATTTATATGGTAAAAGACCTAACAACACTCCTACCTTCCACCGTATCTTTGTTGAGTTGTGGAGTAATGATGTATACACAGCTGGATCAGAGAGGGACACTGCTGTGTTCTGACTCACTCTCAACCCCGTTGTCCCCCAGAACAGAGAAGATCCTTGCCCTGGAGTGGCCCTCATCTCCTGCACTCGGCTGTGTGATGGGAGAGGGAAGCAGGGTCTGGCCTGAAACGTCCTACATGGGCAGCTGGATGGAGAGGCTGTGGAGTTAGGCTACTGGAAGAGAGCTAACACCCAATTAAAGGGGTATGAGCCTGCAGGGCACATTGCATGTTGAAGTTCCCCTCTTTTGGGAACCAAAAAGTTGCTCTTGTCGAAGATCCTCTTTTCAATGCTGCATCTGATAGCAGAGGTGAATACACATTGCAGGTATTAGAAGGCTGCGGGCCTGTTGTGGAATCACACTGTCTATGCTGGTAGCTAAACTTGGTGTGGGCATTGGATTCTGTAATACTGACAGCGAGAAGGGAGCTATTCTGGGAAGGACTGTGCTAGCCTAGAGCTCCCTGTCAGATAATGACAAGAGCCTACATTTGTGTTGCCCCTTTCGGCTTATAATAATAGTACATATAAAACACCGACTGTTACATTAACATTTCTATAATTTTCCACTTTCTGATTATATTTTAAGACCTTGCTCTGGTGTCCATCTTATTGAGTAGGCTAAAGAGATCCTAAAATTTAAAATGTATACTTATTTTAAAAATCTGTGCCTGGGGCACTTGGGTTGCTCAGTTGGTTAAGCATCCGACTTGTGATTTTGGCACTGGTCATGATCACACAGTCATGAGTTCAAGCTCTGAGTTGGGTTATGTGCTGAGCATGGAGCCTACTTAAGATTTTCTCTTTACCTCTCGCTCTGCCCCTCCCTTGCTCCGTCTCTATTTCTCTCTCTCTCTCAAAAAAAATACTCTGCCTTTGATGTAATCTTGGTACAATTCTATACTGCAATTTTTTACCTTATTTTTTTCTATTGATGGAATGACAATTTTTCCATGTTTATTAATTTTTAAGAGAGAGAGACAGAGACAGAGCATAAGTGGCAGAGGGACAGAAAGCAGGAGACACTGATTCCAAAGCAGGCTCCAGACTCTGCGCTGTCAGCACAGAGCCCAATGCAGGGCTCGAACCTACTAAGTGTGAGATCATGACCTGAGCTGAAGTCGGACGCTTTTAAACCATAGCCACCCAGGCACCCCTGGAATGATAATTTTTGAGCCTGTAATTTTGAGCTCAGAATCTAGTCAGGAAAGGGAACATTTGTTTTTCTCCTTACTTTTCTATAGCATTTGCTAAATTGTTAACAGTGAGGAAAAGAAATTTAACTAATTAAGTGGAACCGAAAGCAGTATTGATACAGATCTCTGGGAATAATGGTTGCAAGTTCTATAAAAAATGCATCTCTACTTCTCACATGGTCAGTGGAGAAATGGCTCATGGAAAATGAGAAAATACCTGGGCATCTGGCTACAAATCTGAGTTTTTTGCCCATGTGTATGGCGTGACTCACTTCTTTGGTCTTGGTAATAGGGTCATTATTGCTGTGTTAGATGGATTTCAGAATGTCTTATATTGTTTCAATCCAAGCTGTTCCCCAGGAAACACAACTATTTGTTCTCTTTTCTAGTCTGGGCTAAAACCACAGTGCCATCTTTCTTCCACGCAGAGCGTCTCCAAATAGGATCTCCTTTATCTTTCAGAAATCTGTGAACTTCACTGGTTTTTCTGTATGTGGGAATATACTTTTTTTGGTGTCTGTATTTCAGTACATTTAAATTTTATACATTGAAACATGTTGCTTCCTACTGGGAAAAAATTAATGTGATTTAAGAAGAAAAAAATATATCCTTGCTTGCCTTTTTCTTTTGGGAATAGGGTACCATGTCATGAAAATTATGGAGGTCTTAGGATAAGTATTGACTATTCTTATGCAATATGAGCCAACACCAGTGCATCACTCATTAGTATCCCCTGGAAGAAGCAGAACTGTGTATGCATGTACATGGATTACCTGGACCCCTAGAATACCAGAAAAGAAAGTCCCTGGGAAACTGTATTTTAGAATTTTGGAAGGTAGTGTGATATAATTAAAAGAAATGGCCATGAATCAGACCTATCCATTCAGATTCCAGATATGTACCCAAGTCATTGATGATTTTTGTTCTAAGAGATAAGTATGTACAAAGTCTAGCCCCTGGTAGTGCTCAGTAAGCTTTCCTCCTTTTATCTCCTCTGTCCACTGCCTTTTAGATATAAGTAGAATTTAAGAGGCATGAGACTGACTTAGTGGCTTGTTGACCCTACCTTATTTTAGAGAGATTGATCCTTCCTATGGCCCTTGACACAAGGTGAGTTACTATTTTTTTTTCCTTAGTGAGCAAATCATTGCCAATGTTGCAGGCCATCAAGTTGAAATATACAAATTAAAGGTTTACCTTTACATTCCTCCTCTCTTCCTAAGTGTGTATTTGCCCAATTTAAGAGAAATTTCCAAAGAAAAGTCTTTCATACTGGTTTTGTGACAGATTATTAGCTGTTCATCTCTAAAACACTTATGCTTCCTTGGGGGTACTTGACTGGCTCAGTCAGTAGAGCATGCAAACTATTGTCCTTGGGGTCATGAGTTCAAGCCCCGTGTTGGGCATAGAGAACTCTTTAAATGAATAAATGAATGAATACATGCATACATACATACCCTCAAGCTTCCTTAAAAATAGGCCACATGATTACAGCCACTGTGGAAACAGTATGGAGCTTCCTCAGAAATGAAAAATAAGACCACCATATGTTCCAGCAGTCTAACAGCTGGATGTATATATATCCAAAGGAAATAAAATCATTATCTCAAAGAGAGATCTACACTGTCACATTCATTGCATCATTATTCACAGTAGCCATAACATAGAAACAACCCAAGTGCCTATTGACAGGTTAATGGATAAAGAAAATGTGGTGTACACATACAATGGAATATTATTCAGCCTTAAAAAAGAAAAAACCCTTACCATTTGTGACAGCATGGGTAAACCTGGAGGGTATTATGCTGAGTGAAATAAGTCAGACACAGAAGAGAAATACTGTATGATCTCACTCATATGTGTAGTCTTTAAAAGTTGAACTCGTAGTAACAGAGAGTAGAAAATAGTTACAGAGAGAGCTGGTGGTTGGGAAAAATGGGAAGATGTTGGTCAAAGAGAACAGACTTTCATTTATGAGATGGGTATGTTTTGGAGACCTAATATATAACATGTGATGACTATAGTTAATAATAATGTATTGTATATTTGAAATTTGCTAAGTGTCTTCTTGCCACACACAAAAAAGCAATTATGTGAGGTGATGTCTGTGTTACTTAGCTTGATTGTGATAATCACTTCACAATGTGTACATAAATCATCATGTTGTACACTTTATACATATACAATTTTTATTTCTCAATCATGCTTCAATAAAGCTGGGGGGGGGTATTGCAAAGGCCCAGAAATTTCCAAAGTAGCATTTGCCATGTCCTCTCAGATTATTAAAATCACAGTGATATGTAACACTAGGTTGCAGAGTGAGAGAGTTAATGATTGAAAAGGAAAACAACACATGAAGGAAGACGTGTTTGAGGCCAACCAGTACTCAGCATTTTGGTAGCTCTTGTCTAGGAAGGCAATACAGTGACACGAACAGCACATTTGTCCTTACCTCTAAGGGTGGTGTGACTTTGGTCCTGGTTCAGACCCCAACCTTCTGTGTGACTTTGTTTAATACCATCTGCCTCATACATCAAAGACTAGGTTGGAAAATGTAATCCCTGTGTTCTGTTATTCAGTGTGTCATTAGCTATAAATCACATGGCCACAAAGTCTTAGTTGGACATGGTTATATTTTATGCAAAGATAGTCTTTTGCCTTGAGTAATTGCAATCTGGATCACCTATGGGAAATATGAGAAGATGAGCACACAGTTGATCACTTTACTTCCTTGTGAACTGAGAAGATTTAGTAGTTCTGGCAAAGTTTACCTGCATGCATTAATAGCCTTGTTCTCAGCATACTTGTTTAATTCAGTTGGTATCTTGGCAAAGTATAGGAAATATCGTGTGGAAGATAGAGATATAAGAAAAAGACTTTACAGTCGGGTTGAGCAATGTAAGAGAGACACACTGCCTCTGAGTGTGTAACTGCTGATAAAACTATTGCCTCTTGGTATCAAAAAGGAACCTTTTAAGGAACCATCCTACTCCCACAAATGTGGAAATTTTAGAGAAAGACCTCATTATGCACTAAATACTAAGTAAGCTTAATGGCCTTGTTAAGGGTAGAGTTGGATCTTAATAGGCAGGATTTGACTCTATGCAAGGAAGGGGACAGCCTTCTGGCCATAGGGAACAACTCTTTTGTCCTGGTTGGCCAGTTGGGTACCGACAGTCCACATGATTCATGTTCACTGTTTTGCAAAATCTTACCGTTTTTATTCCTACTATTATCCCTTATTATGTTCTCTTTTATTATGTAAAAGAGCAAGACACACATGAGTAAGTATTGATATTCTGCTATATAATTTTTTGGTTACTGTTTGATCTTAATGACTTGAATAGAAGAGAAAGGGAGAGGAACTCATCCATTCTATCCAACAAGATCCTTCTGCCAAACACGCTGCTTCTCTTTGGTCCTCTCTTTGATAGAGTGCATCTCTCCAAAGTTTGAGTCCTTTCTGCCATGTAGTTCTGTGTTTCCTGACTTCATTCACTGTACAGCCTTTAAGGATGCTCCTTTATCAGAAAACAAGGGAATATCAAGGATAGGAGACTTGACCACAAAAATGGTATGACTGCATGATCCTGAGAGATCCTGATGAAAATGTCTGTATTATGCCAATCATTATGGCAAAGCAAAATATTCTGATCTCTGACTATATTTGGGGGGCCTTTCCAGACCCTGATTTGCTTGAGAGCACTCTGGTTCAGAGACTTGCCTTCTTGTTCCAGCAGAGAACTCTTCCCACGGGCCTTACTCAGTGGAACCAGTTTCCACATTAGTAGCTCTTTAGGTCTTCTCTGGTAAGGTCCAAATGACTTTTCATCCTGAGTTTTTTTGTTTTTCTTAATTTTTTTTTCTTTTACATTAAGAATTTGGTAAATTTGCATATATTTACCTGTTTTCTCATCTCGAATTAGAATCTCAGCTAATCTCAACCTTCACATCTCTGTTATATGACACTCTTTTTGGAGCATGCTGACCATCTATATTTGGTTAAATCCTCTTGCTGAATGCTCTTTATAGCACCCTGAATTACTTCTTTCTTAAGTGTCTGCCATCTGGCCAGACCATAAGCTGGGCAGGGACCTGGTCTGTCTTGTGTACCATTTTATCCCCAGTTCTTGGCACAATGTCTACATGAGGTATTCCATAATTTGTTAAATTGAATTGAATTTTATTCTCTTTTGTTTCACTTTGCTTCTATTCTTTGCAACCAAAGGCAAACTATAGAGAATATATTTAAGCCAGGATTAGAATGCTTAGGGAGAAGGAGGAAATTAACTTGAATTTAGAAAATTACATTTTGGCATAAGATAGGTTTTGAGTTTGGCAGATGATTTTCCTTCTGGGTAATCAGGAGTTTGCCTGTGGACCCATGGGACCACTTGCAAAAAAGTAACCTCCTGTGACTTTTTCTAGAAACTTTACCTGGGGCCCTGGTGTTATGCACGTTTTCCTAGTTTACCTGGCAGAGATTCATATACTATGGAGATAGGTCTGGAGGTGTCAGAAGTGGGGAAAATTTTAGAACTTAAGCCAAATGATTTTTTTAAGTAAATGTTTGTTTGTTTGTTTATTTATTTTTGAGAGAGAGAGAGAGAGAGAGAGAGAGAGAGAGAGAGAGAATCCCAAGCAGGCTCCACATTGTCAGTGCAGAGCCCAACACCAGGCTCAAACTCATGAATAGTGAGATCATGACCTGAGCTGAAATCAAGAGTCAGACACTTAACCAATTGAGCCACCCAGGCACTCCAAGTCTAATGATTTTCTAGTGAGTAAACTCACGGAAAGTTAGTCATTCTTAACAATTCTCTTTGGCCATTTTCATGGAGCCTGTGCTCTTCTATTGTGCTATTTGCTTCTTAGGCAAATTTTTTCTTGTTTCTTACTTCTTTTTTCCTTTTCCAGCCCCATTGATAAAGATGCACCCCAGAGTCCTGTCCTTGATCCTCTGTTGTTTCTTTTTGGGAGATGGATTTGACTTTCCACCATTCAAGTCTGGTTCTCTGTACAGTCTCCATATCCATAAAGAAGCCTCTGTAGGCCTTATCTTTCCCACCAGGAAACTCTCCCACAGCAGAGGTGCCACAGTCCCGGCAAAGACCACTGGAGTCTTTGAGTCTTCCTGTGCCTTCCTTGTGTCTGCACCTGTCTCCCACCCCAGCCTAGTGGTTTTCAAGATCTTGTTGGTTTTTCCTTGACAGTGCCTTCCTTTCTCCCCCACAACTCAGCTCCTTCTCTTTTTACGAATTGACCTGTACTTTCTAGAACACAGCCATCTGTCCAGAATTCCTAGGGTTTTTAATCCCACCCAGCATTTGCCACATGCTTTTATTTTCTTGTCTCCTTTTCATTTTAGTGTCTCATTTTCCCAATGAGATAATTCGTTTCTTGAGGGCAGAGATGAGGAGTTGTTTCCCTTCCCTGTCTCTAGCAGTTAGTGTAGAGCTGCATAGCTGCTCGATCATGTTCACTGATGATGGTGACAATGAACACATGACTCTCCCTGGGTGGCTTTGTGCAGATCTGCCCATTGGATGCCAGAACCTCATGTAGAAATTGCAAAGCACAAGGTGTGAAGCAAAGGAATGGATTAAAGTAGCACAAGAGAGCAGTGTGTGACTTCATATGAATAGAAGCATCTCCAAAATATGGAACATTAGTGCCTTTTGAGTGTTTGGAAAAATCAGTGCCTTTTTTGGCATGGTCTTCACTGTTTAAAAATATTTCTTTCCATGCTAATTATCTAATGTTAATCTTTAGCAAACCTGTGGAGAAATGTCATTGCCATTTTATGGAAGAGAAAACAGAAGCTTGGGAATATGGTTTGACCGAGGCTATAGAACCCAAAGGTGTCAAGATCACATGTCCCTGATCTTCTGATTCCAGGTGAATCAGTTCAAGTAAGGCATGAAGTTAATTAAACTCTAGGAAGATGCACTTTGCTGTTGTGTCCTAAAGAAGTTTGCAATCTCCTGAGAAATAGATGGATAAACAAATTAATTCTTACTCTAAGGTTTGAATTAAGTAAGGGTGAATAAGGACACAAACAAAATACTGTGGGCGCATGAAGGTAGGAGTGATTAATTCAGTCTTTGTACTAAACAACAGCTGCTCTGGGAAGCTTTCCGTCAGTGAGTGATTATGAGGTATGGATGAAAGCAGGTGTGGGTGTATGCAGAAAACAGAATGGCCAGGGGGAGAAAGACAATGCTGTCTCCAGTGTGTTCCTTGGCAGAAGGCAGGGGGGTGGGGAAGGCTAGAGGGTGGATGGTGACCACATTCGGGTAGTCTGACATTCTAGGCAGAAGGGGAAGATTCCTAAACCTACCAGCCCCAACCAGCTTAATTGATTTCACCAAGCTCTCAGCATAGCCCAGTGGTTTTGTGGGCAGCTGCAATTTTGATGACATTGCAGCTTGGCCATAAGACTGAGCCTGTCTCTTTGCAAACTCAAGAATCTGAAAAGATGGCATGATGCAGTCAGGCTGCTGGGGTTGCTGTGATGCCCTCGGCTTTCTCCCCACAACGTCCTACATTTTTCTAAAGCCCCCCAAATGTTTTCTCCCTGCTTTCTGTATTTTCAAACCTTTGCGAACCTTAAGTTTTTATTTAGATGCTTATTCCAGTGGCTACAGTATGGCAGTCTCATGTAGATTTTGGAATAAATTTATCCCATGTTTCTTTTTTTTTAAATATTTGTGTGTGTATGTGTGTGTGTGTGTGTGTGTGAGTGAGAGAGAGAGGGAGAGAGGGAGAGAGAGAGAGAGAGAGAGAGAGAACAAGCAGGGGAGGAGCAGAGAAAGAAGGAGACACGGAATCTGAAGCAGGCTCCAGGCTCTGAGTTGTCAACACAGAACCTGACCACAGGGCTTGAACTCACGAGCAGTGAGATCATGACCTTAGCCAAGGTCAGATGCTTAGCTGACTGAGTCACCCAGGTGCCCCTTATCCCATATGTTTCTAATTCATTTATACTTAACCTATCAAAGCACTCCCCCTCTATTTTTTAATGAAGTAGTTCATAGCTAAGACCCTTTTGTCAGCCTTTGAGTTGGCCTTTTGAAAAACATTTTCTTGGGGTCCCTGGGTGTCTCAGTTGGTTAAGCTTAGGACTTCAGCTCAGATCATGATCTCATAGTTGGTGAGTTTGAGCCTCATGTTGGGCTCTGTGCTCACAGTTCAGAGCCTGGAGCCTGTTTGGGATTTGGTGTCTCCCTCTTTCTCTCTGCCCCTCCTCTATTCTGTCTCTCTCTCAAAAATAAACATGTAAAAAATAAAATAAAATAAAAAACATTTTCTCTTTTCTTTAGCCATATAAAACCACAACCTGTAAAGGGTGCATCTATTTCATTAGCTCTTGCTAGCCAGAAATGTGGTCTGTCACAAAGTGAAAAGGTGTCTCAGAGCATCTTTATATTTGCTTTCACTCCCCTCCACCTTTCCCATGCTTACAGATTATCCATCTAGACATACAGTGACTGAATTTTCATGTCTGGTTTACCACTTCCCCTCAGCCCAGCCTTTCATTAGTCCTCTTTCTTTATAAGAGAAGCCAAATTCATTTTCACCACCTGTACCTGCTTTCCCTGCAGGTGTTAGAAATTGACTATGGTCCATCTTGGGTCTCCCATCCTTGCTCCCATCCTTCTTAACCTTGGGAAGAGCTGTGCATTGGGCCTCTTAAGCGTTCCGTGAATTTTTTACACTCATCTGCAAAGCCAGAGTAATGACTTCTGAAGTCTTGATAGTCTCGATGGCCAGTCAGGTCAGTCTTCCTACTGATTTGCTTTGTTCCCTTGCTGCTGTCTGCCTCTCTACACAGCTGTGAGGGTATTTGAAGACCTCTATTTGGCAGATTCTGGGGTTGCTGTCTTGCTTTACATATGAAGCCATAGATGACGAGAAGCCCTACGTGCGTAGTTCACAGGGAACCCTGCTTTCTTGGTAAGAACATTTATCTGCTTTCATTTGGCTTGCTCACAGAGCATCAGGCAGCTCTGGGGGAGGCAGGAAAGGAAAAGGAGGGAACAGCAATTAAATGCCCACTGGGCACTTCACATATGGTAACACATTTAAACCTCACAATAATCTACAGGGGTGAACTATTATTAGCCCTACTTTATGGAAGAGGAACTTGAAACTAAGAAAGAAAGGGTGGGTAACCTGTTCAAGATCACTCCACAGGTCAATGGTAGAGACCTTATTCTTTCCACTACTATGGGTTACCAGCCAATTGGTAGGAATGTGAGTCTATGGGAATAATTTGGTGTGGGTGATGTTATGATTTTTCCCAGGAAGCTCCGCTAGAGCCACCCAGTTGTCCCATTGAGTCTGTCAGGTTATCCGAGTATTTCTGCACCGTCTTTGTGTGTGTTGCTTTCGACCCTCATAAGTTTTCAGCGGATATATAGGTCACACATTCCTGGAACATAAATCAGTCAAGCAGGCAGCTTAGAGATTCTTATCCACTCAGACCTTTGGCCCTTGCCTGTGTCAACCGGAAACGTGGGTGTGGAAAGTCAATTTGGGGACTGGTATGTTGGAAGCATGGAAGAGAGAAGCCCACAGGAGATGTGTAGGAACAAAAACTGTTCTTCAAAGATTCTGCTCTGAAGTTCAAGTACAGCTATAGTTGGAGGGGATGGGCTTCTACCATGAAAGGGGATTTCTAATGAGGAGATGTGCCTGGAGTTGACAGTCCTGGACTGTGCCTCTGCCTATCCCAAATGTGTTCACATGCATGAGTTTACAGTTTTCAGAATCAGCACCACAGAAAGTGTTCTGTTTAGCCTGCTGAATGCTCTGTACCATCCCCAAAAATCTAGGATGTGCCATGGCCTACCCACCACTAATATACTCAGATTTTCTAATCCAAAAACAGATTCTCAAAATGGTGAACCATTTGGCAGGGAATGACTTGTATACAGGTATACAGTACACACAGTTATGTGATACCCATCCTGCAGCAAGACATTGGTTAGGGGGATTGGTGGAAGGAAACAACTACTAGAAAATGCATTCATTATGGTCATGTTTACACCCCTTTTGTCAACTAAAAATGCATTTGTTTAAACAATGTCTTTGGTTTATTACAGTCATTACTTTCTTGGTAGCAGATAACGTGCTTGAATTTCACAAGTGTATGTAAATGGTCCAGCACAGGAAGGCAGCTGTCTTCAGTCAACATTTTCACATAGTGATAATTCTCAGGGAAAAAGAAAGACATACTTAATACCTAGCATTCTACATCATCTGACTTCTCAGTAACCGCAGTGCCCCCTAACGTGTGTTAATTTTAAATGTTTCCTTGCTATTTTAAAACCTAAGTCTGATTTTTAGCCAAAATGTAAAAATAGGGCTGGATGATCTCACAGTAGTTTTGTGGGAATATGAAATAGAAGTTGCAAGTGCTTTGTGAAATTAAAGCTTGGGGCCAGTGGTGTTTTGTTGGAAATCAGGTCATATATTCAAACAAGAAAAGACAGCAAACAGCCGGCTCAAGTACATTTTGTCTCACTTTTCTACTCCCCATTGGTTTGCCATTCAGGAGACTCCGTGCTCTGGAGCACACACATTAGCTAACCTGACTTGTGTTGCATCTGAGTTTGTGCTTTCCAAGTACCAAAACCTCAGCGTGGTGCCTCACTGCAATTACATTGTTTACAAGGGCAGTCCTTCAGGAACCCACAAACATTATCATCACCGTGGCCTTGTCTGTGCACCTCCAACATCACAAGGTGCTCTTAGCCAGTGAGTAGAGTACAGCTTTGTTGCTGAACTTGCATTAAAACATTGGGTCAAGATTCCTGGAACTATAGGCTTTGGTGAAAGATGTTGCCTTAGGTCACTGTCATTTACTGGAAGCATTTTTTCTTCCTTTTTAAGCAAGCTCTGTGCTCAACATGGGGCTTGAACTCATGACCCGAAGCTTTACTGACTGAGCCAGCCAGGCGCCCCTGTTTGTTTTGTTTTTAATGAAGGTTTTTTTGTTGTTGTTGGGTTTAAGTCTTTTGGAACCAAATTACATAAATTTCCAAAAGCCATTTTTTTGTTGTTGTTGAGTATAGTTGACACACAATGTAATATTACTTTCAGGTGTCCAGGATAGTGATATGACAAGTTCATACATGGTGCTGTACTCACAGGAAATATAGCTCCCATCTGTCCCCATACATGATATTACATTATTGTTGACTGTATTCCTTAGGTTGTGCCTTTTATTCCCGTGACCTATTCTTTCCATAACTGAAAGCCTGTATGTCCCACTCCCCTTAGCCCATTTTGTGTATCCCCACCTCCCTCTCCTCCAGCCATCATCAGTTCATTCTCTGTATTTATAGGTCTGATTCTGCTTTTTGTTTATTAATTTTTTTATATTTTACTCATGAGTGAAATCATATGGTATTTGTGTTTCTTAAGTTTATTTCACTTAGGATAATCCTCGCTCAGTTCATCTGTGTTGTTTCAAATGGCACAATCTCATTCTTTTATGGCTGCATAATATTCCATTATATATATGTATATATGATACATATATACATATGAACACACAAACACACACATCTTCCTTATCCATTCATCTATTGATGGACATCTAGGTTGTTTCCATATCTTTGCTATTATAAATAATGCTACAGTAAATGTAGGGATGCATATACCTTGAATTGATGTTTTCATTTTCTTTAGGTAAATGCCCAGTAGTAGAATTACTAGATCGTATTTCTATTTTTAATTTTTTAAGGAACTTCCATATTATTTTCCACAGTTGACTGTGCCAATCTACATTCCCATCAACAGTGTATGAGTGTTCCTCTAAAAGCCATTTTTAAATGGTTATTTATTTTGAGAGACAAGAGACAACTGAGTGGGGGAGAGGGGCTGAGGGAGAGAGAGAGCATCTTAAACAGGCTCCATGCTCAGCACAGAGCCTGATGGGCTTGATCGCACGACTGCAAGATCACGACCTGAGCTGATATCAACCGTTGGACGCCTAACTGACTGAGCCATCCAGGCGCCCCTAAAAAGCCATCAATCAGCCTACCAGAGGATAGGATCATTCAAAGAACAGTTTTTCCCTAGTTAATCTATAAGGGTAGTGTAATTTGAACCAAATTTTAGTGGGATTTGCCTTTTTAGAGACTAAGAAGTTGGTGCTAAAACTCAACAGGAAAAAGACAGTTTTGTTAAAAGCATGAAGACTTACTTATTCTGCCAGATAACAAAACTCCTTTAAGAAATCATAATAATTAAAGTGGAGTGGTTGGCTCATATATTAGTTCCATAGGTCAGAAGAGTCCAGAAACATATAACCTGTTTTTAGGGCCACGTATGGCCTAGTGTATGTACAGAATTATATTCAAACAATAGAAATCTGACCACAGAAGCCTTGAACATGAAGATCTTTAGTTTTCCTGAACAGGTATATTCATGGATTATACACAGTGTATACCCTGTTTTTCAGAATCTTCTCTAAATAAGCTTTGCTCTCCAAAGTTGCAGACTCACGGCAGCCTGTAGAAATTTACCCTTCTCTCTCTCACTTCCTAACTCCTGCCTCTCCCACCCCCACTCTCCCCCATATCCACTGCCTTCATTTAGCACGACCACAGTTGTATCCTATTTGTAACCACCTCCCCAGAGGGCAGTCCTTGGGAAGGGTAGTGCTGCTTTTCTTGAGAGCAGGAGAGTCTCAGAATTCTTGTCACCAAAATTCCTTAGCAGGCTCCCAGAATTCTGATGAACAAAAATTCCCGACTTCCTTTCTTTGGGAATTCAGTGTGTTTTCAAGTTGACATTTTAAGCCACTGGACTGGTCAGTATATGGCGTTGACATTGTTAACTACCCATTTAGAAAAAATAAAGTGATTTATATTTCACAAAATAAACACTTGTAACTATGAGTCTCAACAGACGAGCATACATATTACTAGATTTGGAACATCTATCTGTATGTTTGTGCTATATACATAGGAATAGTTATGGAAGTTTCTCTCTAATTAGGTTTGACAAGTAATGAGAGGAGACTCGTCCTTTATATATTTCTGATTTGTTTTAAGTTTCTTTTATAACAGATTGTATTACTTTTATAATAAAAACAAAATAGCATTTTCATTTTCTTTGGGTAAATAACCAGTAGTGGAACTATTGCATAATAGGGCAGTTCTTTTTTTAATTTTTTGAGGAGCCTCCATACTGTTTTCCACAGTGGCTCCACCAATTTACATTTCCATCAGCAGTGCATGGGGACTCTTTTTTCTCCACATCCTTGCCAACATTTTTTATTTCTTTTAGATTCTAGCATTTCCTTGTTGAAATAAGATGTGTTACACACACACACACACACGAGTATTACTCAGCCTTAATGGCAAGATGAGATCTTAACCAGTTGAGACAACATGGATGGACCTAGAGTGTATAAAGCTAAGTGAAAGAAGTCAGAAAGAGAAAGACAAATCCCATGTAATTTCACTTATAGGTTGAATCTAAAAAAATGAAACAAATGAAGAAACAAACAAAAAGTAAAATCAGACCTATAAATACAAAGGGCAAACCTTTGGTTGCCAGAGGGGTGGGGGTGGGGGGAAGGACAAAATGGGTGAATGGGAGTAGGAGATACAGGATTCCAGTTATGGAATAAATAAGTCATGGGAATAAAAGGCATAGCAGAAGGAATACAGTCAGTGGAATTGTAATATGTATGGTGACAGATGACAGCTACACTTGTGGTGAGTACAGTACAATGTATAAACTATGTTATATACCTGAAACTAATGTAACATTGTGTGTTAACTATACTGAAATTAAAAAAAAATTAACCTTAAAAAAAACCAAAATAGTACCTAAAGTATTTATTGAATGTTTGGGGGGCTTTTGTTATTTTTAACTTATGTTCAGTAAAAATTCACTATTTTAGTGTATGGTGATGAGTTTTGGCAAATGCCACAATCAAGATACAAAACAGTCCCATCACCAGATGGTAGCTATGCTTGTGGTGAGCAAAGTGTAAGTATAGAGTATCCAAGCACCGTGTTGTACACCTGAAACTAACTGTATGTCAATTACACTTTAATAATAATAATAATAATAATAATAATAATAATAAAGAGCCCCAGCCCTGGCACTTCAACACCAATTATTTTGTTTTACCCCTTTATAGTCAAATTCTTCCCTTAACCTTAATCTCTGACCTATTTCTAGATGTCTTCTCCATCTCTAGAATGCATTCTCCAGAATGTCATGTAAAGGGAATTAGTTCCACAGTGTCTGAGTCTGGTTCTTTCACTTAGGATAATGCATTTGAGATTCATCCATGAAGCTGCCCATATCAAATAATTTGTTCCCTTTTTATTCCTGAATAATATTCCATTACTCCACCATATGTGTGTACCACAGTTTGTTTATTCGTTCTACTTGAGGGATATTTAGATTGTTTCCAATTTTTGGTAAGTAATTACTAATAATGCCACTATATACATTTGTACATAGGTTTTTATGTTTTCACTTGGATCAACACCTATGAGGGGGGGATTACTGGGTTATACGATAACTGTAAGTTTAAGTTTATAAGAAAATGCCAAACTGGTTTTCAAAGATGCTATCCATCTTGCCTCTTATCAGCAATGTATGAGAGAGAGTTCCCGTTGCTCCATATCCTTGTCAGCACTTGATATTGTCAGTTTATAAAAAGTTTTAGACCATTCTAACAAATAAGTAGTGGTATCTTATTGTTGTTTTAATATGCACTTCCTTAAGACTAATCATGCTAAACATCTTGTTATGTATTTACATACTATGTGTCCAAAACTTTTGTTCATTTTTTTAAGTTGTTGAACTTTGAGAGTTTTTAAAAATGTATATTCTGGATACAAATCACTTGTCAGGTGTGTGAATTGCAAACATTTCTCTCATATTTAGCTTATATTTACATTTTCTTAATATTATCTTTTACCAATAAAAGTTGTTAATTTTGATGGAAACCAGTTTTTGCCTTTTTCTTTACTGTGTCATGCTTTGGGTGTCATGGCTAAGAATACCCTGCCCAACCCAAAGTCACAAAGATTTTTCTCCTGTGTTTTCTTTTAAAAGTTTTATAAAATAGTATTTACTTTTGGATCTATAATCCATTTTCAGTTGATTTTTAAAATGTTATAAGTTCTAAGTTAACTTTATTTTGGCATATATATATATATATATATATATATATATATATACACACACATACATACATATATATGTGTGTGTGTGTGTGTGTGTGTGTATGTATAATTGTCCTAGGACGACTTGTTAAAGACTATCACTATTTTAAGAGAAAGAATATGATTCTGTCTAGCATGAGCACTCAGACATCTTCTGTCTTGAAGGGAGAAAATTCCATAGACCCTTTGGCTTGGAGGTGGCTCAGAGAGAGGCCCCTTTGCTCAGAATAACACAATGTTTGCGTTACTATCAGTGTCATATAAAACCAGACATACTTTGAACACTGTTGCTGGAATTTCTAGTTGGTTGTTGTTGTTTGCCTGGCTTTGGAGAAGTTTTAATGATTTATGGGTATGAACACCAATACATGAAAATTCTTTTTTGTAAAATTGAACATATATTAAAACTTTCCAGTGAAAACAAAACAAAGTTTTTGAAAACTGAAAGTTTTGTTTTCAAATTACAGAAGTAATATGTACTTACAGTAAAATGTAAATACAGTTGACCCTTGAATAGTACAGGTTTGAACTACATGGGTACACTTCTATGATGATATTTTTCAATAAAAATGCAGTACAGTACAGTAAATATATTTTCTTTTTCTTATAATTTTTTAAATAACATTTCTCTAGTTTATTATATATAGTACAGATAACATACAAAATATGTATTAATCAACTGTTTATCGGTAAGGCTTCTGATCAATGGTAGGCTCTTATGTTTTGGGAGAGTTAGAATATTGTATCTGGATTTTCAAATATGGGGTCAGTACTCCCACACCCCCACACACGTATTTAAAGGTCAGCTCTGCTACAGAAGTATCCTCTAGGGATTGGGAAGCCATGGGATAGTGGTTTCCTATACCTTCTCTCTCTTCTTTTCTTGCTCCTTTGGCAGGCTTCTCATCCTTTTTATGACCTCAGATGTTGGCATACCCCAGGGCTCCATCCTTGGGTCTCTATATTTCTTTATTCCACTCACTCTCTAGGTGATGTCATTTAATCCTGTGGTTCTAAGTGCCACGTGTACTCCCATGAGTCAAGGTTGTACTCTCCAACCTAACCTTTTCTGTGAACTCGACTAGTGGATGTAGTTGCCTCTTCAGCACATCTACCATGTATAACAGCAACTTGTCTGAAACATAAATCTTTGTTTCCACATCTAATCCTGCTCTTCACCAGTCTTTCCTTCTTAGTAAATGGCACCATTGTTTCTCTAGGTGCCAAGGCCAGAAACCCATCTGTGACATGGTACTCTCTAGCTCAGACGTGACAGGCTCTTTCACCTCTAATTGTACAGCACACAGAATCTCAGAATCGACCACCTCTCACTCCCACAGCTGCCATCTTTCTGGCCCGTGCCACAGTGGTCTCTAGTCTGGAATGTGGCCTCACCTCCTAGCTTACTCCTCTGCTTCCTCCCCTTCACCGGTATAGTCAGTCCCCCCACGGCAGCCATAGGGATCTTTAGGACACAGATCACATCACGTCCTTGTCCAGCTCAGATCTCACCACTGTTTTTATCACATTCTGAAGAAAATCCAAACTCTTGGGCTTGGGCTTGAAAACCTTATGTGATCTTACTGTAGCATATTTCTCCAAATTCTTATTTTCTGTGACTCCCCACTGCCCCCCTCCCCCCACCGTTTACTCACTCTGCCTTTTTGCTCATCTTTGAACATAGACCATTCCCACTTTAGGGCTTTGCTCGAGCTGGTTCTGTGCCCAGGGTGCTCTCTCAGGGTTCTCCTCTCCCCTCAGTCACCTGTCTGCCAAAACTGCCATCTCCTCTGATAAGTGCCTGCCTCCTCCTCACCTGCCCCATCTTCATAATCTGCTGTGTTTTTCTTCACAGAATTTCTCACTACTTAACATTATATATGTGTGTGTATACATACATATACATACACATATATATAAATTTTTAAAGTTTTAATTTAATGTGAGAGAGACAGAGAGCAGGGGAGGGGCAGAGAGAAAGGGAGAGAATCCCATGCAGGCTCTTCACTACCAGTGTAGAGCCCGATGTGGGGCTTGAGCCCAAAAACTGTGAGATCATGAGCTAAGCTGAAATGAAGAGACTAACACCACCAAGATGCCCCTTTAACATTATATATTCATTTGTTTGTTTTCTGTCTACCTCCCTGACTGAAATGTAAGCTTCCTAAAGGTGGGACTTCATGTTATTCACTGTACTATGTCTAGAACAGAGTACGGCTCATAGTGGATGCTCAGTAACCATTTATAGCAGGATTGACCGCAGGATTAGATTAACACACGGAGACCACTGTGTCCCCTATTCCACTTCCACTCTTTTCATAGACACAATCACTGTTAATAGTTTGGTGACTAATTTCTTAGGCTTAAAAAATATGCATTTATAAATGCAGACACACATCTAACTTTTTTAAAAGAATGCAGATTGTTCCATACCTTTATTTTCTCTCAATAATATATTTGAGAATTTTTTCACTTTAGTTTATCCATCTTTCCATGTAACCTATCAATCAGTGTATCTATCTATCTGTCTACATATCTCTCTGTTTATATAGTTCTATTTAGTGGTTACTTTGTAGTCCACACTATATAGATGTACCACTGTTTAATCATTTTCCTATTGATATGTGATTTGTTTCCCTTTTTCACTATTATAAACAAGGCTGTAGTGAATATGCTTGTACATAAATCTTTTTACCTGTGGGCAAATTGGCCTCAAATTACAGAATTACCTGGTCAGTAATTTGAGAGGCACTGCTTAGTTTGTCCTTTTTTTTAATTTTTTTTTTTTTTTTTTTTTTTAGAGAGAGTGAGCAAGGGAGAGGGACAGAGGGAGAGAGGGAGAGAATTTAAGCAGGTTCCATGCCCAGTGTGGAGCTTAACATAGGACTTCATCCTATGACCGTGGGATCACGACCTGAGCTGAAATCAAGAATCAGGCGCTTAACTGACCGAGCCACCCAGTCACCCAGTTTGCCCTTCTAAGAGACTATACTGGTACACCACCAACAATATATGAGTGCCCATTCCCCCTTACCCTTGCCAACACTGGATATTTCCATGCTTCCAAAATATTTTTTATGTTAGGTGAAAAATAGTTTTACTCTCTTAGACAAGAGACTGCAGAAACTCGAGTGATAAAAGCATTACTGACAGGTAGGTAACTAGGCACATCCCATACTGGTAAGCTCCGGAGCGTCTAGAGTATAAGTTAGCCTGTTTAATAAAGACCATTTATTTTAAAAGAAACATTCAAATTAAAGGAATAAAGTGATTTGAGATGAGAAATACCTCGTGCCAGTAAAGAAACTTTCAGACAATTTTTTTCAAGAAGTCACATTTCATATTGTATGCTGGGAGATCCAAAACCACAGGCCCCGGTATCCTCATTTTCTTGGCATAATTCTTTCCCAGATGATTTTTTTTTCCTCAAAAAGAATCCACAACACAAAACCTCAAGTGTTAATAGCACTGCCTGGAGAGTTAATGGAAGTCATAGCCTTTGGTGATTTATGATCTAATAGTTTCGTGGTTTGTACTGCGCTTTTCTAGAAGAACAAGGGACATTGTCTGTAAGAACAAATAACTCTGGGGTCCAAAACAGAAGCGTGGGAATGAATAAGAAGAGAAAAGTCAACCCAGAGGAGGGAGATAGAACAGAAGTAGACACCCAGATGTTTCTTTGACATTGGTTGGTTTTAACCCAGAACGAGTGTGAGTGTTTGCTGGCTCACATTCTTGCCTTTGCCCTTGTAATGACTTGTCAGGGCTGGGCCAAGTCCCCAAGGGCAGCCCCTGAGTCTTCTCTGTATTCATCAGATATCAAAATAGGCTTGGGATGAAAGGTACTTTTCTGGCATCAGTAAATTAGAGTTTGAAGAATTCCTTGAAATTACCTACTTTTATTCACTATATGGATGGCAAGACTGAGGCCAGAGAGCTAAAATGACATATAGGTAAGGATCATGATATTTTAAACATAATCCTGTTGAATAATGAAAAGGAAGAGTTCTTTTACTTGAACTTTAAAGATATAACAGATTCTTGGACAGAAAAGTACTTCTGCCTTGAAATTCCTAAGGTAGGAGCGGCACATAACTAGCATATATACTACCTACTACCGTACGCCCCCGCAGATGCCCACGGCATTTCGCATTTCGGCAAACTTCAGCAGTCAACCTCAGCTCTCTTCTCTCAGCCATGCTCTGACCCAGCCTCGTGATCCTCCTTTGCACAGTGCTGTAGGCAGCTGCTCATAATGGACCTGAGTTTTCGTGTGAATTAAAATCTCTTTCTGTGTGTCCTCCTCTAAATGACACATCGATGTGATTCATGATGTGATAACAGTGGACTTAAAGCCAGAAGAATTTGGTTTGACTCCTGGGTCTTCTTTCTCATAGCTCTGTAGTCTCTGTGATGTTACGGAAGTCATTCAGCCTTTCATTCAGCCTTGTCTCTGAAATGAAGAAGTTGAGTGAAACGATCCCTTTCTAAGTTTATTTATTTATTTTGACCATGGGGGAGGGGCAGAGAAGAGAAAAAGAATCCCAAGCAGGCTCTGAGCTGGCAGTGTACAGAGCCCAAGGCAGGGCTTAAACCCACGAAACTGTGAGATCATGACCTGAGCCGAAAACCAAGAGTCAGACACTGAGCCGACTGAGCCACCCAGGTGCTCCTGAATGAAATAATCTTTAAGCATCCTTCCAGCTCTGAAAAATGTTATGATTCAAGGTCTAGAGACCGCTCAAGAGGAATTCATATGTATTTTTACAAAGACCAGAGGTGATTCTCAGCAATTTGAATATTACAAATCTATTTGTATTCTTATGTGTTTCTAGCTTTTTCTGACTACTTCTTTTCATCTGCTCAAATTATTGACCCATATTTCTTTTTATTTTTTTAATGTTTTTTATTTATTTATGAGAGACAGACAGAGACAGCATGAGCAAGGGAGGCTCAGAGAGAGAGGGAGACACAGAATCTGAAGCAGGCTCCAGGCTCTGAGCTACCTGTCAGCACAGAGCCTGACACAGGGCTCGAACCCACAAACCATGAGATCATGCCTGAGCTGAGGCCGGACGCTTAACCGACTGAGCCACCCAGGCGCCCCCTGACCCCTATTTCTGAAACAAGAATTTAGAGTTTTAAAAGAGACTATGGGGGTGCTTCTGGGTGGCTCAGTCTATTATGCCTCTGACTTTAGATTTCGGCTCAGGTCACAATCTCACAGTTCATGGGATCAAGTCCTGTGTCAGTCCACTGTCAGCGCAGAGCCTGCTTGGAATTCTCTCCCTCTCTTTCTTCCTCTCTGTCCTTCCCCTTAAAATAAATAAACTTTAAAAAGAAAAAAGACAGGGGAAATGTCCACTTAATACCAGAGGAATGGCAGGACCCTCTTTCTGGCAGTGGGGTCTTGACTGCTCTTACCCCTCAGGCTGAGCACAGCTCACTGGCCCACCCAGCAGATCTAGATCATGAGTTCCTGCATCTCCCCCTTCTCCCACATACCTTCTCATGATCCAGAGGCCCCACCAGTCAAACAGGTCTCCGCAAGTGGTCCTCTCGGGGCTCCTGGCTTTCTTCCACCCTGGCTCCTCTCCTGACCTTGCCTTCCTGTTTGTCTTCCAGGCCCTGCTTCCCTTCGGGCATACCCCCTCCTCTCAGTGATCACCCGACAGCCCACGGTCATCTCGCACCTGGTCCCCGCCACCCCGGGAGCTGCCCAGGCATTGTCCTGCCACCCGGCCTCCGAGGCCACCTCTGCGGAGCTCCCAGGGGGCGAGGCTCTCGGCAGCAGTGAGTCGGAGACGGAGCAGCCCACGCCCCGGCAGAAGAAGCCCCGTCGGAGTCGTACCATCTTCACTGAGCTGCAGCTCATGGGCCTGGAGAAGAAATTCCAGAAGCAGAAGTACTTGTCCACCCCAGACAGGTGAGAAGCCTGGGAGAGGACTGTCCGCAGGGAAGGCCCTTGGGAAGGGAAGACCCTTTGGCTCTGTGGGATGGATGGCCACAAATACTGTTTTAGAGAGGTTCCACACCACAGCAGGAATCTCATCCTTGGCTCCTGTAATTCCAGCCCACTCAACAGAACCCAGCCCACATATGCTCATCATACTTAAGCCCCAGAATCCTGTGTGTTGCTGAATGTATGCTCCTTGCTGTATTTAACTATGCCAGTATAACAAGCAAGGTCAAGTTTAGGAAATGGTTGCCCAGGTTCTGAGCCGGAAAACAGGTTTGGTTTTGAATAGCCACTTAACATGTAGGCTCAGATGCAGTGGGACTAGATGTGGAATTGGGGCCTGGGACCTTCTCTGGCTTCTCCCCACCCTCCGGCTCCCAGCTGCATCAGTGTGCTGGCCTGGCTTTTGCATGGAAAGGCTTGGATTATTTCGGTTGACGAACTGTTAGATTTCTGGTAAATGTGAGAGATGCTAAGAACAATGTGGCTGAGAGGAGGAGTACCTGGATGTGAGTTCCTTCTTTAAACCCTTTTGAGATCCAGATGAGTGAGCTGTGACCTCTGCTTTACTAAGATTCTCAGCTTATTTGTTTAATTTAGTACCTGCACTGCAAAATATGCAAGAATATATGTCTTGCCTTGTTCCTTCAAACGTATTCTGGAGATGTGGAAGTGGCTGAGCTAATGTGTGATCTATTTATTGGGAGGATTTTCCAGGTCCTTTCTGCTCATTAGGTTTGACCCTAGTCCTATCAGAGAGAAAGGGAAGGAAACCCCAGTGCATCTCTAAGCTATTAGTAGCTGTTTGATACAAATTTAAGTGAGAGAGGAGTCTACAAATCACAAGCTAAGGGGCATGGATTCAGTTAATTGAGCATGCATCAGGAGTTTGCTGTAGGCTGGGCACTGTGGCAGGGGTTACGAGTCTAGAAAGTCTGGATCACAGGGAAGGAAATGACAACAAATTACAACACAGTGCACGGGTACTGGTGCCAGTGTGTTACCAAGGGCTTGAGAAGCACAGAGATATTGCTGAGTGTGTCAGATGGGGATCGGGAAGGCTTCTCAGGAGGCACCATTTATGAAGAGCTTTGATTCCTGGGGGAATGGCACACAGGCAGAGAGGCATATCTCCCTGGGCATGTTGAAGGAAATGCAAGTGGTCAGGACATCTCCAGATGAAAGTGCACATGTGGGTGTGGCCAGGTTGGAAGGCTCAGGGGGCTGGCCCAAGAATGCAGGCTTTATCTAGGCTGTCCGTCAGCAGCCACCAAGCGCTGCAAGTGACATGGCCAGGTTGACATTTTAGACTTCTTGCTTTGGTGGCACCATAAGTGATTTGAGATGGAAGTGATGGAGTGGGAGAATGGGTGGGAGTCTAGGGATAGTCACTGAAGACCCGAGTTAAGGCAGTGACGGTGGGAACACAGAGAGGAAGAGAGACTGGAGAACAGTTTTGAAGGTGGAATGGACAGAACTGACACTGGTGTGAAGAAGAGAGAAGAAAGCCGGAATTCTGTGCCCCCTGGATTGGGCCAGTATAACTGCAGGTGCACAAGGCAGAGGACAGACTGGGTTTGGTGGAGAAAGAGTGAGTTCTGTTTGGATTTGAGCATCTGAGGAGTCTTTGGGTGGACAGTGGAGATGCGGCTGTGAACTTGGGATTAACAGAAGGGATCTCCAGGTTATCAGCAGCAATTTTGGTGCCCCCAGCATGTAACAAGAGCCTGGGGGACTTGGGCAACCAGGTGAGGTGGGCACATTATTTATGGCTTGTGTGGTGGTTAACCAGAAGGGCTTCAACAGGCCTGGGTAAGATTTTAGGCTTATATTCTAGAAGCCAGAGAATTTTTTCACAGAAATGTTAGTTCCTAATAAAGCTCCTGGGACTTCCGGATCCCTGCCCAGGCACCTCTCAGGTGACCTACGTAGGATTGATTCACTTGCCTGGGGAGAAGGACGCCATCTGGCTGGCATGGAAAGCTGCCGCCTTAACCCGCCCTCTCTGGTGTTCCTCACCTACCTCTGTACGTGACCAGGGCCATGAGCACTCCCTCCTCCCACAGCTTTCTCCCTCTTCCCCTTTGTTTGTTTCTCCGGTTTCCTAGGTGACCCCATTTAAGCGAATATGCAGGGAAGTGAGAATTTGTAACGGTGGCAGGTAATGAGAGAAAGCTGATGACGGTGAAGTGTGTTTCTGTAGCCAGAGTGAGTCAGGGGTGCATTTTTCCCAAGTGAGCTAACGCCATGTACTAACACAGCACACAGAGCTGCAAACTGAGCCTTCCATTGACTAATGCACCTGATGGCCTCAGGTGAACCGGCCTGGAAGGTGCTGTGGGAGCCTGGGAGACCAGAAGCCTGTGGCATGGCCACCTCGGGTTCTTGGATCTTAATGAATGGCTGCCTGGGAAACAGCTCTTCATTAAGGGGTTGGGGGGAGAGCTAAGTGCTGTTGGCACCGGGGATTTATTAGCTTCAGTCTGTTGATCACTTTCAATAAAACTGTTAGCTTCCAGTAGCCTTTTTCCTGAGACGGCCAGATTTATGTGACTACAGATTTAAGACAAGTTCTAAAGTTCCTTGGAGGAAGACTGTGTTGAGATGGAGATTTGAATTGTGCACTCTGGGAGTGCCTGGGTGGCTCATTCGGTTAAGTGTCTTCAGCTCAGGTCTCATGGTTCAGGGGTTCGAGCCCTGTGTCGGGCTCTGTGCTGACAGCTAGCTCAGAGCCTGGAGCCTGTCTTCAGATTCTCTCTCCCTCTCTCTGACCCTCCCCTGCTCACGCTTTCTCTCTCTCTCTCTCTCAAAAATAAATTAAAAAAATTTTTTTTAAATTGTATACTCTGGTGAAAGCATGGGGGCTGGGCAACTGCCAGGAATTAGCACCCAGAACCTTCATTTGCCAGTAACCATTGGTCCTTCTGATGGTGACATGTTGCTCATCACTCTCATGGGAGAGAAAGTTGGAGCTAAGAACTCACCCCTGTGAGTCTTTAAGGGTCAGGCTTGTGGCTCTGAAGATTTGTATGAGATAAGGGACCTTAGATCAACAAATTATGATCCTTAGAAACCTCAGAATTGTAAAACTCAGAATCCTGGGACCCTTGAAAGTGGTGACCTCTGCTCACTGTATCAAGGGTGCTCATCCCAGATTATTGTTCTAGAAGTCCATAGTGCTGCAGTGACCAGGGTTGGAGCCACAGGGAGACAGCTAGTGTTGGCTTAAAGAGGCGGTCCATCCACTTGGTGCTCAGGTAGACCTCGGGTTCTTTACAATGTAGGTCAACAGTCGTAATCTTGAGGACTAAGTTTGTAAGCCTGGTTCTTTTTCTCATTTAATATGCTCCAAGTGGGCTGTTTGCTACGCCTTGTGATGTGGCATCCCTGCATTTTTCTCCACGAAAGCCTGTGTGAGGACTTCCCTTTGACAGATCTAACTTGTACAAAAATATGGTTG
Source organism: Suricata suricatta (assembly GCF_006229205.1). NCBI lineage: Eukaryota > Metazoa > Chordata > Mammalia > Carnivora > Herpestidae > Suricata > Suricata suricatta. Next base: position 84,831,761 of record NC_043710.1, on the reverse strand, counting down.
GTAGAGGGAAGCCCCTGTACAGGAGGAGGGCTACAAGTCACATGTAAGTAGGTTTGAATCCTGGCTCCATTGCCTACTTTAGGATCATCTACCAAGGGTCAGCAAAGTTTTTCTTATACAAGGCCAGAGAGAAAATATTTTGAGCTTTGTGGGCCATATAGTCTTTGTCTCTTCTTTTTTTCTTTACTATTTTTTATGTATTTTCTTTTGAGGGACAGAGACAGAGGGTGAGCGGGTGAGGGGCAGAGAGTGGGAGACACAGAATCTGAAGCAGGCTCCAGGCTCTGAGCTGTCAGCAAAGAGCCCGACACGGGGCTTGAGCCCATGGACTGTGAGATCACTCCCTGAACCAAAGTCAGATGCTTAACCAACTGATCACCGAGGCGCCATATAGTCTTTGTCTCAACCATTCAACTCTGAGGCTATAGCAGGAAAGCCACCATAGGCAGTACATAAACAAATGGGTGTCTGTGTCCTGACAAAACTTTATTTACAAAAGCAGGTAGCAGGCAGGATTTGGCCATGGTTAACAAGAGATTCTAATCTTTCCAAGCTTCAAATCTCTCATCCATAAAATGGGAATAATTATACCTCCATGGTGTCGTGAAAGGAAGAAATAAGACAGCATAGGTCATGGGCTTAGCACAGGGTCTGGGATACTGTGGTACTCAAGAAGTAGTTGCTCTGTTGTCAGAAGTAGCTCCAACCTCACACCTCCCAGGAATGGCTTTGACATTCAGGACTTTTCAGAAGGCCACAGAGAAATGGAGAACCATGGTTAGAAGAAGAATGGGAAGCAAGAGGGGCTACCGATTTAATGTTTCTTTTGGAATCCGCCATTTTAAAAGTTTAGGGAAGCGACAAGGAATGAATCAATCCATCAGAAAGTACTTTTGAGTCCTTGGTCTGCTTTAGAATGTGCTTCACAGTTAGAGAACAGTTGAGAACATGGAGCCACCTGGGTGATGCCTGACCGTTGGGAAAGTACAGAGGGATAACCCATGGGAGGTGTTATGGGTATGGGGAGGCTCACCTATGTGTAGGGGGGAGGAGTGGCTTGAGCTGGATCTGGGATGATGAGCAGGATGATATGATATGATATGATATGAAGCAAGGATGATATGTCTTTTCTTTTCCTTTCCAGTATGAATTTGGGGTCAGAGTCCTTATTTCATATAGGATCCCAGTAAAGACGCTGTGTGGTCAGAAAGAGGACTTTGCAGTCAAGGCTGGGAAATTCTCTTGGGGTCCAGTGTAGATAGTGAATGTTTCCAGGATGATTGCTGTAGGTATCCTTGGGTGTGAGCATCTGTTTCTTAGGTTCCAAGAGTTTTATCCATGGGATTCTTGGAAGGAAAGTAGAGTTTTTTGGGAAAGAGCTTGTTTCATGGGGGATATCCATATGTTGATAGCAGTACCCAGAGCTAGTCAAAGGACCCTGTCTCTACTGACCTTTCCCTCCTTCCTCATTCTTCCTTTGCATCTCATGCCTTCTAGGTTGGACCTGGCCCAGTCTCTGGGACTCACTCAACTGCAGGTGAAGACTTGGTATCAGAACCGCAGGATGAAGTGGAAGAAAATGGTAAGAAAGAAGAGAGTGACTCACAGTCTGTGCCCATCATGTTGGGAAAAATTCTTCCTACAGGGCTGGTAAGGAGGCAGGAAGGACCATTTGGTGGTCTGGGTTCCAGAGAGTGTGAGACCTTTTGTGATGCTGGCTATGGGGAGAAGCAGTTTGAACAGTCAGATAAGCCATTCCTCCTGACCTGGATTTCCTGACCAGAAGGATATTCTTTTTCACAGTTTCCTTAGAAATAAAAGAAAGCCCACAAGCTTCTCAGTTGCTAGTTTTAACCCCACCTGCTAGCCTTTTCAAAGAACTTCCTTCCCCCTCCCACCAGTAACTAAGAATAGAAGTCAGTACTTTGTTTATAATGACATATAGGACCCATCTGTTCCTGTAGCTCTGTGTCCTGCAGTGCAGTGATTATCAAACTTTAGTGGGTGTCTGAGGAACCTGGGTTGCAGGTAAAAATGCAGAACTCGAGGTGCTTCTTTATATCTTGGTTGCACAGATCTGTGGCAGGGCTGGGAATGTGTTGTTAACAAGCTCCCAGGTTCCTCTGAGGCACTTGATGTAAGGACTACGGTTTCCCTAATACTGCATTACTCCTTAGCTAATGACTCATTCCATCTTTGGTTTTTAAATGCATAAACATCTCTCTAAACAGTCCCCCCAAAAAACAAACCTACATCTCTGTATTTTGAGGAACTCAACTTCCTAATAGTTGACCTTTCAAAAAAAAAAAAAAAGAATAAATTTGAAAGATGTGTTAAATCCAAGTTTCCAAGTAGTTGAGTGTTTCTTTTACAGTTTTGTAAACTGCAAAGGAAAAGGTCAAAGCCCAGAGAAAAGAGGTGAGCTAGGAAAAGAGGGTGGGAAGCAGCCTGTTATTTCTTTAGGGACCAGTAATACTCAGAAACTTCCAAATTGTAATCCTCAGAACCCTGGGACCTGGGCCTTTGTCAGTCATCACTGAATTTTACTGGTCCTTTCTCCTCTTGCATGGACCAAGGGGTCCAGGCCTGCTTGGTTAACATTCTTCTTTGTTAACCCATCTGGTCAGGAGCCATCTTCCCTGGTGTTTCAAAGGCTAGAATCTGATTTTTTTTTTTTTTACAATTACTAAATAGCTAAGATAATTCTCCCTCCCTTAGTTTTCAGGAAGATAAGTAAGCTAATAGATATTTTTGATAGCTGATAGATACTGAGTCATTTTCTCACTTTTGTCCTTTTGTCCAGTAATTTTTTTCGAAAACTTAAGTACTTGCCATTGTCTGCTAACAATGAGAAAAAGAAATACATTGTAAATTAATATTAATGGGAAACATTTTTAAAAAGCCAACAAGGCAGCATTTATTATATTATTAAATATCATATATATTATATATTATAATGTATTATACATATTATCTATATTCCTGGGCAAATCTCATCATTTCCTCTGGGGAGGCCTGAGCCCGAGAGGAAAGGATGTTCAGGCCACGTGGCTAGTGGAGCGCTTGCAAGGCAAGGCCTCAATGTCACTTGCATGTACAAACACACATATGCTGGGTGAATCAACACATAAACACATGTGTGTTAGTGCGTCTTATGAGCCTTGTCCTCGGCACTATGGGAAGTAATGAAACAAGATGTAAGCCTGACTTCATGGCATTTGTGATCTAGCTGGGGAATCAAGGTCCAGAAAGCAGCCAGGGAGCACATGACAATGAATTATAATTACTGGCGGTGTATAAGCCCACAAGAGTTCAGAGGACAGGTATGTGAGAAGGGTGCCGGGATAAGGTGCAGGATAAACTGGGATTCACCTGAATACGTGGTCATCCCAAAACCTTGAGAGCGCTAACACATGCGTGAAAATGATGGCAGAAATCTCCCAGGGGACTGATCTCAGAAAGAACTAGATCTGGGAGTTAGAACCTCTGGGTCAAGTTCCCATGCCTGTCCCTCCCTGGCTGACTTTGGGCAAGTCTGCCACCCACCTCCTTCCTCGTCAATCATCTTCATCGAAATCAACGTCTCCTGAGTGGCAGAGGTATTGTTGAAATCAGTTATCAGCAATCTCTTCATGAGTCAGACAGTTAATGAATTGACAGCTCAGTCCCTGCCAGCACCACCCGATGCCTGTGGGATGAACGTGTGCCTTTGCCTCTGACGTCACTTGCTGTTCACAGTCCACTGTGCTACAGGCACAGGGTGAGCTGGATATGGAGGGTTATCCATGCCGTACATGGCAAGATGGAAGTAAATTAGCAGATATAACCTCAGCTTGCCACAGGCCCCCCACATTCAGGTCCTTTTAGGAAGCAAGAGCGCCAAGCTCTCTGTTTACCGGTTATTTATTGAGCATCTTATTGGAGAACCAGGCAATGGAGGTGCAAAGGTAAGTCATGAACTTGTCCATTCCAAAATAAAATTAGAACAAGATACTCAGTCAAGTGGAAGGAGACCAGCCTGTAAAACTAGTAGTTATTCAGAGTGATCAAGGTCAACAGTTGGATTTCCTGGGTTCCGAATCAGATTAGAGAAGGGAGGGCTTCTCGGAAGAGGTGCCATCTTAGGTTGGTTTTAGTGGATGAATAGAAATGGGGCCAGGTGAAGGTGGGAAGGGTGTCATGGGCAGAAATCCTTGGAGCACTTGAACTACTTCAGAATGGCCAGAGCTAAAATGAGAGAGAGGGTTGTTGCTCAGTCTGTGGGTCTGAATTGTGACTCCCCCAGGACAGCGAGGCATTGTTGGGAGCCTGATTGCCTCATATGTTTTCCTGGTAAAACTCTTTCAAGGCTATCTCTTCAAGTCCTGGGAGGAAAAGAAAAAGCTAATTGGGTAATAAAGATGTCTCAAGGCTAGTAACCTAATTGGAACTGGAAAAAGATTAGCACTTGATTCTGAGTTATTCACACGGCAGCCAGGGATAGTGCTGCCAGAGGCCAGATAAGCATCTCTGACTAGTTTTTACTGGTCAGCATTTGTAACCTATAGCGGGTTGGGTAAATTTAATCTTGCACATTAGCTGGGGCGCTCCCCCTCCATCCCATTTCTCGTTGGCTCTAGTTCCAGGAGGACCCAGGATGTTTTGCAACAGGTTGAAAGTGCCTCATTATTCAGTGATGCCTTTCAGCTCTAACACACAATTCTGTTCTGTGAGAGGATCCAAATGAATTCCGCCTTCCTGCCCCGGTCACAGAATTGAGTGGGCCACATACCATGCACCATCATCAGCAAGTCCCCAGATAGTCAACAGTTTCATGAAATGGCTACCAGTTACTGTCTATGTAATCTTGAGCGGGTTACTTGCCCTCTATGTGCCTGTTTTTTCATTAGTATAATGCCTAATACGTATGTCCCTTATAGGGTTGTGGTGTTGACTGAGCTAATCCCTGTAAAGCTCTTAGCACCGTGCCTGCTTCACAGTATGCAGCTGAGAAATGTTAGCTGCCCCCCTCCTCCTCCTCATTTACCTATCCATGTTTTTGGAGGCTAGGAGACACAAGCTGAAATTTCTGGGGGCCCTGAACATTTCCTTAGGATGAGAGCAATCGGGCTGTTTGTTCTTTCTCACTGAGCACTTGCTGGGCCATCTCCCAATCAGTGCCTTAGTGTTTGGAGCCCTGCTTGAGGTAGCACTGTGCCTTCAGGCACAGAAAGGCTGCTGAACAGGGTTCTGGAAAGAGATTAATGCTGGAGAAACTGAACTTGATTCTCAGCTGCATGGGAACAGTTGTCAGTTTAGTGGACTCTCACTGTTCCAGAGAGCTGCAGACAAAGAGAAAGGGGCTGATGGGAGACTGTGTAACTGTAGATAAATACTAGAAATAACAGCACAGGGCACCTGGGCGGCTCAGTCCAACTTTGGCTCAGGTTGTGATCTCGCAGTTTGTGAGGTTAAGCCCCACTTGGGCTTGCTGCCGTCAGTGCAGAGTCTGTTTCAGATCTTCTCTCTTCTCTCTGCCTCTCCCCTGCTGCACTCTTTCTCTCACTCAAAAACAAACATTAAAAAAAAAAAACAAGAAAGAAGGAACAGCGGCATATTTTAGGTGTCCTTTGTATATTATGCACAATGAACATTAAATTCAAATGGGCAGGGTTTTGTGTTCAAATCACAGCCCTGCCCGTGGCTTGCTCTTTGACCAGGACAAACTACTTCTGCCTGCTCGGTTTCCTGTCTGAGTAATGGAAGAGGTAGAAGGTTCCTCCCTGCGTTGACATTCCATACTCTGCTGTCAAACTGCCTGTCCCCGACCCAAGCACCTCGGGAAGGAAACAGAGGCCTGTCCTGATATCTTCAGCAACAGAACATTTGAATGTCTAGTTTTAGAATTCTGAGGGAGACTGGCAGCCGCACAGCTAATAGGTATAGATGGTGTGCTAGCTGTTTTTCCAAGAGGCATGTGACCTTGAGTGCAGTGGGTTGTCTGGACTCTCCCAGCTGAGGGGACTAAATAGGCTTTAGAAGTAATTGGGAAGGAGGGATCCAGAGAGGATGGCCATAGGATGCATGAGAATGTGGAGCTCCTGGTGTGGAGCCGTTGTGAGATAATGGCACGTCTCAGGTGTGCTGGGAGGTGGGGGGCCAGAGGTTGAATGTGGGAGGCAGCCAAGAGGGTAGTTATCTCCTAATTATTGCTCGTGCTGGAATGTTTTATTCCATTTAGAAAACGGTCTGATTGTTTTTATTTTATTTTTTTCTTGCGGTAGGAAAGCGGCCAGGTGGGGTCTATCCAAGTTGCGTGGGTGGTGTTCTCTAATTGCTGGGCTGGACTTTCTTTTTCCAATTAGGTGGCTTCCTTAGACCTGCCCTTTTATAACTTGATTACTATATGGGGCAACTTACTTTTGTATAACCTCTTTCATACCAAGTAGAGCTGCTTTCAACATGTCAGTTCCATCTTGGCACATCGGGGTGCTTTCAACAGCCTGCACTCAGACTGAATTAAAATTCAGATGCTGACTTATGTGAAAAGGAATATATAGGGACACCTTCTCCGCAGAGATGGATTCTGTCAGTGTCTCTCTCTCCCTTGTTAGAGGTCCCCTTCATATCTGTGCATTAGCTGTTTGCATGGGAAGTGCAGTAGCCAAGCAGATTCCCAGCTCAGAGGAGGTGTTTAGTGAGAACTAATGGGTTTCCTCACGCCATATACAAAAAATAACTCGAAGTGAACCACAGACCTAAATGTAAAAGCTAAGACTGTAAAACTCCTAGAAGAAAATTTAAGAGTAAGCATACACAGCCTTGGATTCGGCAGAACCCACTTAGCACACCAAAAGCACAAGCAACAAAAGAAAATAAACTGGGCCTCATCAAAATTAAAAATCTTTGTGCTATGAAGGACATCCTCAAGAAAGCAGAATGGGACAATGCATTTGCAAATCTTATATCTGATAATGGACTTGTATCCAGAATGTAATATAAAAAGCTCTTACAACTCGATAATAAAATGACAACCAAATTTTCAAATGGGCAAAGGATTCTTCTAAAGGAGTCTTCTGAAGAAGAAGACATATAGCTGGCCCCTCAGCACAGGGAGAGATGCGCAACCTCATTAGTCAGCAGGGAAGTGCAGCTCACACACATGGGATACTATTGCTTACCCATTGAGATGGCTGTAATCAGGAAGATAGAATATCAAGTATTGGCGAGCATATGGAGAACTGGAGCCTTCATATACTGATGATTGGCGTGGTGCAGTTGCTTTAGAAAACAAGTCTGGAAGTTCCTCAAAAAAATGTAGTTACCAAATGACCAGCAATTCCACTTGTAGGCATATACCCAAAAGAAGTGAACAGATACTTCTGTACCCATCTTCATGGCAGCACTATTCACAGCAGACAAAAGGTGGAAGCAACCCAGTGCCCATCGACTGGTGAATGGGCACATGAAATGTGGCATAGCCCTACACTGGATATTAGTTGGCCATAAAAAGGAATTGAAATATTGAAGATGCTACAACATGAAAGACCCTTGGAAACATTATGCTAACTGAAAAGAAGCCAGTTGCAAAGGATGACATATTATGTAACTTAATTCATAGGAAATGTCCAGAATAGGCAAATTTGTAGAAACAGAAGGCAGATCAGTGGTTGCCTGGGATTAAGAGAACAGGGCCTGGCGAGAAATACAGAGTGACTGTTAATGGGGCTTTCTTTTGGGTGGCAATGAAAATGTTCTAAAATTGGATTCTAGTGATAGTTGTGCCATTCTGACTGTACTAAAAGTCACAAAATTGTCAGTATGAATGGATGAAGTGTATGGTATGTGAATTATATCTCAATAAAACTGTTTAAAAAAAAAGAACCTATGGTTTATTGGATTTCAGCATTCATTCTTACAATTCGGCACCTGGAGGTCCTGTTGTTCTCTTATAGGAAAGAGTCAGTAAGTATTCAGTGACTGCAGAGACTTAGTTGATCCTGAAGCAAGGGATAGATGCAGGATTTACCTTCAAGGAGCCTCTGTTCAACTACAGAAGGTAAGATTAATTTAGTTATGTAAGTAGCAAAAATCTATTTCGCTCTGAATTACCCGTGTTAATCCAGGTGCTCCTGAAGCCCTTCTCACTAGCTGCCCAGAAAATCACCAACTAAACCATACCAGAGTTCAGAGCCGGTGGAAGGAGGACAGTCTGTTATATTCTAAAGTAACATATAGATATTTTTAGAGCTACCCCTTCGTAAGTTGTGGTACCCTCATGGACATCACACACTGGGATAATAAATGTGTGACATCAGCAAAGGCCATTTGCGGTACTTTAAATTTGCTTGCTTTGTATCTTTCTTCCCCTCTAGGGAAAGGCTGGTTGTTCAGTACCAATTATTGAATGCCTGCTCTGTGCAGGGGCTGAGTGAGAGGGACAGGCAAGTACACATGCAGTGACAGTGGTTCTTGAAAAGTGCTCTCATGGAGTGTAAGAGCTCATAGAGCACATAGTGGTGGGTGTTAGACTTGGGAGGCAGGGAAGGCTCCCCGGAGAAGCACTGTCTAACCTGTGTTAACCAGGTGAGGAGGCTGGGAGGCGTATTTTGGGCCGAGGAAACCTGCCATTCAGGAAAAGTTCTTGCTCTTTCCAATACAGTATCTGTTGGTCATCCTGTGAGATAAGGTATTATTATCTGTGTTTTGCAGATAAGAAAACTAAGGCTCAGACTCTTTAAAGAACTGAACGCCCCCAAAGACAAACCAGAAAAGTAGCAGAGTTAGAATTTAATCTAGTTATTCTGCTTTCAAAGCTAGCTAGAACTTTCTATTCTCTATTACATCTTTGAACACTACAATTCTGTATTTCTTTTTTTCAGCTTTTAAACATTTAAAAAAATTTTACATCTAAGTTAACATACAGTATAAAAATGATTTCAGGAATAGAATTTAGTGATTCATCACTTACATATACCACCTAGGGCTCATCCCAGCAAGCACCCTCCTTAATGCCTATTGGCCACTTAGCCCATCCCCCATCCAACACTCCTTCAGCAACCCTCAATTTGTTCTGTGTATTTAAAAGTCTCATGGGGCACCTGGGTGGCCCAGTTGTTTGAACATCTGACTTTGGCTCAGGTCATGATCTTGCTGCAGGTGGGTTCACTCCCCATATTGGGCCCTGTGCTGACACCTCAGAGCCTGGAGCATGCTTTGGATTCTGTGTCTCCCTCTTTGCCCCTCCCCTACTCACACTCTAATGTCTCTCTCTCTGTCTCTCTCAAAAACAAATAAATATTTTCAAAAAATTTAAAAAAGAGTCTCTTATGATTTGCTTCCCTCTCTGTTTTTATATTATTTTTGCTTCCCTTATGTTCATCTGCTTTGTATCTTAAATTCCACATATGAATGAAATCTCATGATATTTGTCTCTGACTGACTGACTTTGCTGAGCATAATACATTCTAGTTCCATTCACTTGTTGCAAATGACATGGTCTCATTCTTTTTTGATCACTGAGTAGTCTTCCATTGTGTGTGTGTGTGTGTGTGTGTGTGTGTGTGTGTATCTCACATCTTTATTCTTCCATCAATCGATGGACATTTGGACTCTTCCCACACTTTGGCTATTGTTGACAGTGCTGTAAACATTGGGGTGCATGTGCCCCTTTGAAATAGCACTCCTGTATCCTTTGGATAAATACCTAGTAGTGCAGCTGCCGGGTCTCAGGGTAGGTCTATTTTTAAGTTTTTGAGGAAATTCCATACTGTTTTCCAAAGTGGCTGCACCAGTTTGCATTCCCACCAGTAATGCAAAAGGGTTCCTCTTTCTCTGCATCCTCACCAATATATATTATTGCCAGAGTTTACTCATTTTATCCATTCTGACAAATGTGAGGTAGTATCTCATTGTAGTTTTGATTTGCATTTCCCTGATGATGAGTGATGCAGAGCACTTTTTCATGTGTCTCTTAGCCATCTGGATGTTTTCTTTGGAAAAGTGTCTCTTCATGTCTTTTGCCTGTTTTTTCACTGGGCTATGTTTTTTGGATGTTGCATTTGATAAGTTTTTTATAGTTACAATTCTGTATTTCTTACATTTTTTCCGATTACAGAAATATATGATTATTGTTTTAAAAAATTAGAAAATACAAAAAAATAAAAAACTTAAAAATTATCAATGACTGTGACAGTGCAAACAAGGTGATATATAGTTGTCTCTCCTCCAGATTGGATTATGCTGGGTTATAACCTGTTTTCCACAAAAGTATATAATATTTCCCGTGTCATTCAGCATTCTCGTACATAATAACTGAATGGTTATCAAGATTCTCTGTTTGGGATATACTATAATTATCTACTCAATCATAGAGCAGAAATTTAGAGTATATTCCCCCAGTTTTTGCTGCTAAAACCAATTCATTGATGAACATTTTTTGCAGATCAGTCTTTACCTCAGTCTTTGATGACTTTCTTAGGCTTATTTACTAGAAGTGGAATTTCTATGTCAGAGTGTACACACTTTAAGACTGTTGATTTGAATTCTCAGATTGCCTTTTGAGAAGGTTGTACCCTTTACACTTCCATATTAGAGTATGAGTATTTCTCTTCCTGCTTGCTATTAATACTGTCTTTTTCTTTGAACTTGTCAACTTGATAGATATCGCAATAATATTTTAGTTTTTTATTTCTTACCTTACTCTTGAAGTTGGATTTTTAAGTGCATTTGTGATCATTTTATTTAATGCAAAGACATATAATATTGACAGAAAATGTGTAATGAACATTTGAAGAATAAGGATGTCTTTATACCCTAGAGGTGGGTTGAAAATTTTTTTTTGCCAGGCCATCATCGCTGCTGGGAACAGATGGTATAGATGCTCTTGAGCAGGAAAGCAGAGGGAGGGAGTTCTTTATTTGATGTAGTGACTGTCCTTTTCTCCCACGTAGGTTCTTAAAGGTGGACAGGAAGCACCCACAAAACCCAAAGGTCGTCCCAAGAAGAACTCCATCCCCACCTCAGAAGAGATTGAAGCTGAAGAGAAGATGAGCAGCCAGGCCCAGAGCCAGGAGCGCCTTGCACCCTCCCAGAGACAGGAGGAGCTCTGTGACACACAGGAAGCAAAAGCATGCCATGTCCCCTTAGAGGTGCCAGAGCCCCCCAGCCAGCCCCAAGAGTTACCAGTATCCTCTTCGGAACCCCCACCATCAAGCTAAAATAAAACTCTTCTGGGGGAAAGGGGAGACGGGGAGGAATGGGAAGAGAAGGAGGGAGAATAGGGAACTGCTTCCCAAAGCCTGGTAAACTCGGGGGGTGGGGGGAGACAAGAGATCCACGTCCCCTCTCCCCCACAGGTCTCAGTGGTTTTCATCACAGGTGTTTGATGAAGACTTGGCTTGCCTTAGGCCTTTCTCTTCCTGAAAGGCTGCTTTAGCCACAGGATGCCCTTGATGAAGGGAGATAGTGCCTTGGAACTGCCTCCCCCACTGGGGTAGTGGCTTCAGGGCTGGGTGCAAGAGGCCTGCCCACATGGCGAGCCCCACCCTGGCGTGGTGGAGGACTGCTCTCACTCTCTCCCTGCCAGCCTCTGGGCAGCCTGGCATGCAAGCAGAGAGAGATGGAGGAGCTTGGGCAGCATGCCTGGCTTCCTTGCTGACTCAGCACTTATTTCTGTAGTTTTAAAAGAGAATTTAATGTTTTTGGTTGGTTTTTCGGGGGGGCGGTGAGGGCAGACAAAAGTTGGGAGAAGGGAGTTCTGCGTTATTAGAATTGTTTCTGAATAAAGTTTGTTTGAAGACTCGTGTGCCTTTGTACCCATTACAAGATGGTCAGCTGACCTGAGAACGGATAAGCCTTGTTTTTCTTGCTTTTTCAAGTTGCAATCCCTGAAGCTGCAATGCAAATATGTTAAGATAACTTTTATTTTTTAATGAAAAATAAATCTTTCAAAAGGATTGGGTGTTCAGTTTCTTCGGGCAAGTATATTTAGCCCTTTCTGAATATGTCTTCTGGAAAGAAAGACCCAGAGAGCTAGCCCGGCTCCCCGGCTTTAATTTCCCCCGCTGTTAAATAAAAGATTGGGCTCTGCCCACCACCCCTCCTACCGCCTTCTGCCAGAGCAGCTCTGCAGTCAGCCACTTTACACAGTCGCCTTCCAACTTTAAAAATGCCTTGACTTTTTGGAAGAGATAACAAATGTATGTTCTCAAAAGTCCAACAAAGAGAAGACTTGCCCCCCACCCCCACCCCGCATAGGTAACCATTTTTATTGGTCTCTTGTTTATCTTTCTTTAAACACAGATGTTCTCATCCATTTGGATGATGGGCTCTGCAACTTTGAACAAAAAGGAGATTCGAGAGCTACTTGCTAGATGTTCTCTTTGATTTGAAATTTAAAATGATGCCCCAACGTTCAGTAAGACCAGGCAAGAGGGAACTCCAGATTCACTGAAGAACTATGACCATCTCTTTGCCTGACTGTCGCATACACTGGCCCAGAGGCCTGACCTCACAGAGGTCCCCTTGATCTGTATTTCCCTGCACGCTCACTGCAGATGTCCTGCTGGGCAAGGTGTCCACCCTGCACACTGGCAGTTCATAATCCCACAGTCACTCTGGGCTCGGGAAACAACTACAGAGCAAAATATGTTGCTAGTGTGGAGCAAAACATGTTAGTTCTGTAAGAGAAATCACATAATTCTTTTCAAAGGTATGCGGGAACGATCTGCTTGTTTTCCGTAATCCGGCTGCCTGCTTCCCTCCATTAACACTGACAATCAGAGTGACTGCAGTCTTGACTTAGCAAGGCAGTGCCTTCATCTCTGTCGCCATTGAGATCAGCAGAAAGAAAGCAGTCTTTTTCTTACCTCTTGTGAACAAAGGAGGTAAGGATTTGGCCTCCGAGAACCAGTTTGTGCAGACCACACCCGGCCGTGTGTGAGCTTTCTTGAGCTGTGCGTGTACAAAGATGCCTCCTGCATATCTAGCCCACCCCATGGGACAGTTTTATGATCTGCCTTTTGTGAGATGTCCCAGTGAGCCGGAGAATACACATGGCCACAGTAAGCAGGTGGGCCTGTGCCGGTCTGGTCTCACTCCTAAGGAAGTGCACTGCCCTGCTCAACCCCATCCCAGAAGGACTTTTCATTTGGATGCTGTTTTCCTGTGGTGGTTTTCAGGCTTTTGTCCAGGGCTCTGTTATTGTCCTTTTCTGAGGTGTCTGGTAGTGACTCATCAGCAGATTATATATGTACACACACACACACACACACACACACACACACAGGCACTTTTTTTTTCTTTTTAATGTTTATTTTTGAGAGAGAGCAGAAGTGGGGAGGGGCAGAGAGGGAGAGGGCGACACAGAATCTGAAGCAAGCTCCAGGCTCTGAGCTGTCAGCACAGCATGCCTGATGCAGGACTTGAACTCATGAACTGCAAGATCATAACCTGAGTTGAAATTGGAAGATTAACTGACTGAGCCACCCAGATTCCCCCCACAAGCACTGTTTCTGACTTTAAGCCCTTAGTCTTTGGCTTGTAATTTCTATTATTTCTAGGGGTTGGAGGTGTTTCAGTGGAGGGTTCAAAACCTCCGATTATCTTTCCTGCTATTTTGGAAGCCCTGAGCCCAAGGTCACCTCCACATAGGAGCCCTGGGCTTGTCCTCTGGCCTCAGCTCTGTGTAGTCTTGCCCTGTGACTCCAAGATGGGTCGGGGCTGGGCTTTGAGAGCTTCTACACCAAGCTCTGCTCTCCCTCCATCTTTCCCTTTTCCTTCTAGTCTCTTCCATTTTACTTCTACATCCCAGGACTTGTGATGGTACCCAGAAACCAACTCCACAAGTTGTCTGAGGCATGGTGACTAGGAAGCTATGTGGCCTTGCTAAACAAAAGCATTCTCTCCCTTGTCTGGTGACCCCATGAGGGTTCAGGGTCTTATTTTAGGGTCTGGTCACCTGATGCTTTCTGAAATTTCCAGAGGAAGGGAGAGAGCCGAGTCCAACTGCCCAGACAAGGAAGCAGACCACAGAGACCTTAGGTCTTTTTTTCCATGGTGTCTCTGAGCATCAGAGAATGCTCTTACAAGCACTTTTAGCTGATGCTTCCCCCTCAGGTTGTGACATGGGCTGTTTTTCCAGTTTCATAGGAAGCCTGTTAACCAGAGAGAGGTTAAGTTGTCTCTCTCTCCCAGGGTCACAGAGCTGGTCAGAAGCCATGCTGAGAACCAGCCCTGGGGCCAGGTTCCCTGCCTGGACCTTCCAGGCAGCAACGGGGTGGTGGGGGTGGGGGGCTTTCAGCAGCAGTCTGCCCCACAAGTCAAGTCTAGTCCTGCACAGGGATTGGGAGGGTCTTGAGGATTTCCTGGCTACTAAGGTGAGGCTGCTGGGATCCACCACCTTTGCTCCAAAACCCTTGCATCTTTTATGTTAGATAGCAAGGATTCCTAGATCAGGTTCTAGACTCTCAGGAAGTGTCCCAAGTGTGTGTACACAGCAATGGGTTGGGGTTCTGGGTCACCATACATAGTCTGATTTGCTTCTACATAGTCTACAAAGGTTGGCTAAGACACAACACTCAGACCTGCCCTGGCTCAAACAATCCAAATGGATTTCATGCTGTGAGCCTATAGTCCTTAAATTAGCCCTCACTAGGCTGGTTTTAAGTTTCCCTCAGAGACTAGTCCGTCTAGAGCTATCTTAGAGATGGGGTCTGGGGACCTCTTTCCCTCCTCAGGTGATTCAAGTTCCCTGTCCCTTTCATGACCTTTCAACTTGGTTCCACCCGGCCTTGCCCCATGCCCTGGGCTGGGCTGGGCTGGACTTAACAGGGTATGAAGCTCTTTCCTCAACAGGTTGTGCTTCATCAGCCCGATCACGTGCTGTCCACTCAGCAGAAAATGAGCAGGGACTTTGCAGATTAAAGACTGTCACAAGGGGTTCTCCCCCATCTCTCTCCTACCTGGGCCAGCCACTTAGGCTAGGTGACTGCCTGATTGTCTTACCAGTTTCTGTAGATGCCGCCTAAATCTTAACCCCTATCATGTCTGAAGGATCTTTGAAAGGCAGGAACTATTGGGTTAGACGGCTGAAATGTGCTTTTCACCAAAAAAAAAAAAAAAAAAAAAGCAAACTCGTTTCTCAGGATTTCTGTGCACTGAATTATTCTTCTGTTTGCCTAGAGCCCTGAGGAGCTGCTGGGGCTCTTTTTCTTTGTAGGAACCTTTCATTACTCTCTTCTCCATTGCATCATCCAGTGAGAGGCCACCCTCCTCTCTCTCTTTCAGTCCCACTCTGAGGAGCTGTACCCGAGCTGCCCTGTACCCAGGAGACAACGTCCTCTCTCTGACCTGCCTTGGTTCCTGTCTCCCTTTCCCTTCTCAATCATGTCTTCCTGCTCCTTATTTACCTTACCTTTTCTCCAGTATACCTGTTAATTCCTTTCCACCTCTTCGTCTTAATGCAGCTTTTGTCAGTAACACCATGGTCCTGCCATACTTCCAAAGAGGACATGGATTAGCCTAATTTCTTGAGGCTATTTTTCAGTTTATGTGCTCTGAGTTCCTTTTTCTGTGCTGAGGCTCCCAAAGGCCCGAAGGTAGGTAATGAGAGGATCTGGATCTGGTCTCCTGTTGATATCTTCCTAGCATGTCCAGAGGCTTTGGGTTCTTAGCGGTATGGTGGAGACAGTTCACTGTCACAAAGCCTTGAGGCCTCAAGTCTGAAGCAACTCTCCTGGTCATGACCATTGTTAGAGCCACACTCATTGGCTGGAGGGCTTAGGGATGCCAACCTTTTCTGACATAAGAGGGAAGGCAAAGGAAAAGATCTTTGGTGTCCATGGAAATATTCCCATCACCCAAGAGAAGCAATGCTGGGCCCATTTCCCCAGGACCAAAGAGGGCTAAGAATTATCAGGAGCCCATACTTGGCTCATGGTCAAGGGTTAATCTCCCCCTTAAACCCCCATTTTGCTAATTCTTTTGGTAGAAGTATTCACAGGGCTCTGAAGAAAATGCCCTTCAAAGAATTTTCCTCAAAGAGATCACAGGCAGTGTTGCAGGGGGCTGAGAGGAAGACAATGCCCACTGGGACATTGGTCTAAAACAAAAACTAAATCATATCTAGTAGCTGGTGATGGGTTGGTGGAGTTGTTTAACCTGATTCACAAGTAATATGGAGAAGCGGCTAAAGGGAGGTGAGTTCATCCCAAAGTATGCCTGGGAAGGCCATGGTGGGAAGGTTGCAGTGTACCCAGGGGCGCAGCTTCGAGGACTGCAGCCAAATATAAGACTTCGGGATGGATGCGAGCCAGAGACCTCCTTTCTGCCCACAGAGAGGGCAACTGGGAAAGATGGTAGTCACTGGAGAGAGGGCCCCGAGCCAGCCAGGTCGGAAGCCACTGCCGGGGTCCTCTGCCCTCTGGAAGCAGAGTGCTCTGGGCTTCCTTCTCCATAAGCAGCCCGGGCCACAGTTCAGATCCACAGATGCTTGCTCAATATCTATCCTGTGCCTAACACTGCGCTAATGTGCTGTCAAGGGGCCAGTGGGAGGACGGGGTCAAAGTAACAAGGCCCTGCCCGCAATTAAACTAAAATCTTATTGGAGGAACTCCTGCTTTACTGGGTTTGGAATAGCAGCAGGAATTCCAAAAAAGATTTTGAGATATTTACACCTGCCCTTCCCTGGGAGGTGGTGTTCTTCCAGGGCAAGAAAGGTGATTTAGTGTCCTCACCAGGCTAGTCCCACTAAGGGGGGGGGGGCGGTGTTATATTTTAAGTAGGCCCCTTGTTCACCTGAAAGGGTGGTTAACACTGGACAACAGGTGTTTGCTAGATTCACCTGAATGTGCCTCTAATCCCAGACTGTCACCCACATCCTGAGTTAATGATGCTGGTCATCCCATCTGTAATCTGGGCACGATGCTGAAAGGAAGGTGCTTGACTCCAGCCTGCCTTTGGCTCCTTGCGTTCTGTGCAAGCAGGGGATGCCAGTGGCCTTTCCTGTGTCCTCTGCCACCCACCTGGCTGTGCCCACCCGGCTGTGCCCCAGAGTGGCCTCTACCTGGGGCTCCCTGTCAGCCTCTCATATCTCCAAGTCAACAGTGGCCGGGCAAGGACGAGGCCACCACTGCCTGGTGGTGGGGGCGTGGGGGGGTGGGGGGAGGTGGCAGTGGTAAATCACTGTGACAAGCTCCTTTCATACCTGACCTCCTTTCTTTCCCAAACCCGCTTCCCTTCTGTTTATTTTTGTTGCAGATTTATTAGACACGCAGTTAAGTGCCCATTTAGCTCTGCAAACTGTCATCACGCCTGCTTTATGAATAAGATCATTCACTGACAAAACCCTTTAAACATTTTTTATAAAGAAGGTGGGGAGGAATGGGGCCGAGGAGAGGAGGAGGAAACAGTGCCCCAGGTCAGTGAGGAGGCCAAGAACAACCGAAACCCAAGCCGTGGCCTCTCCTGGAGCTCAAGAATGTAACAAGGGCCTTCAGAGTTGCCTTGAATTCACCCTGTCCGTCACGACGTGTGTCATCTCTCCTGTGGGACTCTGGGGTCTAGAGTTCATTCCTTTGTCTCTGCTGCCCCAGAGCAGACGGCTTGGAGGCAGGCTGAGTGACGGCTGTGCACCTGCTCAAAATGGTTGCCAGGAACCTCTAGGCATGTCAGGCTGAGTCCCTGCCGTTTGGGGATCCTTCGACAATGTCCTCGATCTGGCCCCTCCTGGTTCTGCCAGGATTTCTTCCCAAGCACCTGGCTCCTGGAACACACACATAGCTTTGCTGAAGTAGCGAGACTCTGGCCTGGTGTCTTTATGCACCCTGACTATTCACCAGGCCCTGTAACCACGACGTTTACATCATTACATTGCATCATCTCAGTAACCCAGCTCGACGTCAGAGATGGGAAAGCCGAGACAACGTGGTGGAACACTTTGGGCAGGGCCTGCCTTCCTTAGACCAAAGCTGAGTTAACTGAGCCTGATCTCAGGGCAAAGCATGGAGGTAGGCAGACACCTTTGTCTCTCGGCTTCTCCTACACGTGCCTTGACCCTGTTCTCACCCTGCTGTAACCTGGGGTATCTTTCACAGCATGACTTCATGTTTGGGTGCAGAAGACTTCAAGTGTGAATGGTCAAGCCCTCCATCTACCCACCCACACCAGCAACAAGTCCAGTCTCCACGCCCCCACCTTTTCTGTTGTGTATCTACAGGCTAGGGAATAGTCATCATACTGCGTTGTCATTTGCAGTGACCTTGGAAAGGGATGCTGGCACCAGGAGGAGGCTCAGAGGAAGGGATCACGTCTGAAGCACACTAACAAGACAGCATCCTCACTATGGAATGGCAAGGGGTGCTAGATGACCTTGGCTTCCAACCCGGAATAGGAGCCGTACAAGGAGAAGCTTCAGGATGCTTGGAGAAGCTGCTTGGAAGACGGAGTCCTTTGTTCTAGCTCTGAATGCAGCTGCTGCTTTTTCTCAGCAGCTCTTAGAGTGACCTCTGAGGTCAACACCAGCCTTGGAGCCCTGGCCGTGGACCCAGATCATCACGCTTCCACCCCTCAGAGACCCTAGAACCAGTCTTCTTTTCCTGCTCCTTGCTGCCCTCCTCTTCTTCTTGGTTTCTCTTCCAGCCAACTACTGTTTTTAAATTTGAAGTCTGTATTCAATATAAATCAATTCCATATGAGAAAGTCACCATGAACCACTGCATTGTTATGCAGATACAATGTACAATCAAAGCAGATGTTCAACATGTAAACATGAAGAGGTGTTCATTTACACATACAAAAGCTTGAGATGTGTTGGAGCTGGTTGTTTTGTATCCCTTTCTAAGGACGGCAAACATTTCCTATCAAGGCTGCTGTGCCTATTTGGACTCTGGAACACATGTGTGGTCATGACAGTCAAAGAATTCAATGAGTATATATTTCCAAAAAAGCCTTCTGCATATTGAAGCTGCTGTACAACACTTCCTTTCCAGAATCCAGCTGGTTTTAGACTGCTAGGTTCTAATTATTTGAAACACAGGCTGATACATGAGGTGCCTCTGTGGCTCCTTGATTGGGCATCCGACTTCGGCTCAGGTCATGATCTTGTGGTTTATGGGTTTGAGCTTCGCATCAGGCTCTGTGTGGACAGCTCACAGCCCTGTGCTGACCGCCCAGAACCTGGAGCCTGCTTTGGATTCTTTGTCTCCCTCTCTCTCTGCCCCTCCCCTGCAAGTGCTATGTCTCTCTTTCTCTCTCTCAAGAATAAATAAACACAAAAAAATTTTTAAACACTGGCTGATGCAAAATGTGCTCTAGAAGCAGCTGGTTTTAATTCATAAAGGTGCAAAAAATATTTACAGAAAGAGCATAAGAGAATGTTTGTGAGTTTAACTCACATGAGTATCCAGTGTTCAATTTATCTTGTATTTTACATCTTTTGAGATTTATAAATATGTGCTCAAAATGGATTTTTAAGACCTTTAAGTATTGTTTTACATATGTTAGGAAAAAAGTACTAATTTAAAGTTATTTGGGGCCATATTCTTGTAGCTAAAAGAATCTGATTGTCTTTGGTGAATGGGAATATATGAAGGGAAATGCCCGGCTTTTAACCTTTTTAGCATATAAATAGGGGTCTGAGTTCAAGAACCGGTGAGTCCCTTAGGCTCTTTTTTGTCTATAGGTTTCTCTTCCATCTCTTTTTTCCTCACCTGCAATTTATTTGCAAATTGGATATATTGTTGCTAAGAATGTATTGACATCAGTATGAACACAAGATGTATATTAACTTTAAAAAAAACATGTTTTCTACCTGCTTTTGGAAAAGACCAAGACAATGGTTAACCCAGTAGCAGTGGAAAGTCCTGGCACCAAATGATCTCAAAATTTTATTTTCCACTAAAAGAAACTGGGACTCCTTGGAAATGACTCACTGGGGCAGAAATTGCATAAGGTTGGTTTGGAATGTCTTGTACCAGAAGGCAGTGAAGCTTTCAAACATCACTGGGTCATGTTAAAAGGATGTAGGGTGTGGGGTACCTGGGTGATGCAGTTGGTTAAGTGTCTGACTCTTGATTTTGACTCCGGTCATGATCTCGCAGTTCCTGAGATCTAGCCCCATGTAGGGAGCGTGCTAACAGTGTGGAGCCTGCCTGGGATTCTCTCTCCCCCTCTCTCTGACCCACTCCCACTTGTGCTCATGCTCTCTCTCAAAATAAATAAATAAACATTAAAAAAAAGGAAGATCTAGGGGCTAACTTGAGACTTCCATTAACTACAAGTGGGCCATGTCAGTGTCAGTCAGGATAACAATTACAATGGATTGAAGTACATCAAATACTTAAAAATCCATGTGTTCAGAAGTTATAAAACAAAACTAATTCATCACCTTTGAAGGGATGTCAAGAAACCAAATCATGATTTTGAAAACTGGTGAATAAAGGGAAAGCATCAGGGATTTACCCTATATGAACTGTGCCTCTAGATAATGAAATAACTGATGAGGGAAGTTTCTCTTTATTTTTTTTCTTTTTTCCATAATATTTTATTGTCAAATTGATTTCCATACAACACCCAGTGCTCTTCCCCACAAGTGCCCTCCTCCAGCACTACCACCTCTTTCCCCCCTCCCCAGGGAAGTTTCTCTTTAGAGAAAATAGTAAGTGAACAAGGAATGATTGATTTCAAATGTCACCATATTCGCCATATTCAGAACCTCCTGGAATGAATGCATCTGGGTGAAGATCACCAATGTATGCTAGTATTGCAGAAAGAGACCCAAGGAGACATTATGTGTATCCTGATACAAGCCACTACCTATGAGAGAATCTTGCAAAAGACAAAAAAAAAAAAAAAAAAAAAAAATCAAATCTAAACCTGATCAAGCTCCTACCTCAAAATATCAATTTATAGGAAATAAACAGCAAACATGTGAAATGATGGTCCAGTGAGGCAAGAAGCAAAATCCAGATAATTTCCCCAATAACACATCCCAAAGGACTTTCATAACTTCCCCCACGAAGTCACCCTCACTGTTCTACCTCAACAGTCACATTGCGGGGGCACCTGGATGGCTCAGTAGGTTAAGCATCTGACTCTTGATTTCGGCTCACAGTTCATGAGTTCAAACCTCACCTCCAACTCTGCGATGATAACGTGGAGCCTTCTTGGGATTCTCTCTCCTCTTTTTGCCCCTCTCTCGTTTGCACTCTCGTGCTTGCTTTCTCCCTCTCTTTCTCAAAATAAATAAATAAAACTTTTAAAAAAATCCAGCCACATCATGAACCTTGTCACTATCCCAAGCTCACCTACCTTGAAAGTGACTAAATCAAGCATTTAACTCTACACTCTCAGATCCTGACTTTCCATGCTTCCCATTCTTGTTTCAGCTGTTTCCCCTACAATTATTCTCAGATGCCAGCAGATTTCCATTCCATAGGTTTATTTTCTCACAATCTATTAGCTTTCGTCTTTCCTCTTTTTACTCCTCTTCACCTTAAGTTTCATCCTTCAATTCCTTTATATCTTGAACCCCCTTCTAATTCATCTTTTTATCATCACTGTTTAACAAAATCTGCAATCCCATGTGACTAAGATCTCTCTACTTCCCCAATGTCTGCATGAAGACATCAGATGCTGTTGGAGGAAATCCCGTGGAAAGGCAGAGGGTGCTGAGCGACCTGGGGCGGTGCTCTCAACACTTTCCAGAACCCATTCTCCGTTTTTGTTAGATACACTGTGTTGCATCTGCAATGATGCAACTTTCCACTAAAAAATAAGCCATTTAGGGGTGCCTGGGGGGCTCAGTCGGTTAAGCATCCAACTTTGGCTCAGGTCATGATCTCACTGTTCTTGGGTTCTAGTCCTGAGTCAGACTTTGTGCTACCAGCTAGAGTCAGGAGCCTGCTTTCGATTCTGTCTCCTCTCTCTGTCTCTGCCTCTGTCTCTGTCTCTGTCTCTGTCTCTGTCTCTTTCTCTCTCTTTTTCCCTCTCTCTCTCAAATAAACATTAAAAATTTTAAAAGAAAAAGCCACTAGATGGGACTCCTTCAATACCCTGCTCTCAAAGGCACAAACCTCTGTCTCTGTCCCCAGCCTCTCCTTTCTTCCTCTTATTACTGAAGAAATATCCCTACCCTTATGCACAATTACTTCTTGGGCCTGTGTTTTGGATGCCCACCTTACACTTCTGGAAACTCTTCATGTAGGCTTATTTCTTCTCATTCTCAACTCTTCAATCTCTATATCTATCATTAAATAGTTTTACCGAGGCACAATTAACAAATAATAAGCTTCACATAAAGTGCATAATTTGACAAGTTTGACATATATACGTTAAACCATTAGCACAATCAAGATAGTAACCATATCCACTACCCAAGAGATTTCCACACGCCCCTTGCTAATCCTCTGCTCCTGCCCCACCTCTCCAGGCAACCACTGATCTGCCTTCTGGTACTTGAGATTAGTTTGTGTTTTCTAGAAATTTATATAGATGGTATCAACCAACATATACTCAGATGCTTTTGTCTGGCTTACATTCAGCATACTTACTTTGCAATTCATTCAGGTTGGGTATAAATAATTCATTCTTTTTTATTGCTAAGCAGTATTCCAATGTGATTCAAAACCAAAATTTATTTATCCATTCATGAATTGACAGATATTTGGGTTGTTTTGAGGTTTGGGCTGTGATAAATTCAGCTGATAAGAATATTAATGTACAAGTCTTTGTGTGGATGTCTGCTCCCTTTTCTCAAGAGTAAATATGTAGGAAAGGCTCGGTTGTAAGGAAGGCTTATATTTAATTTTTTTAAGGAACCGTTGAACTGTTTTCCAAAGTGATTGTATCATTTTACATTCCCACCAGCAATGAGTGAAAGTTCCAATTCCTCCACATACTCACCAACACTTAGGATGGTCACTGATGTGGAGAACAAAGGCAAAAGAAAAAAAAGATTAAACTTTATAACAGCCCATTGACAAGTAGTTGGGACAGGCAGGGTGACCTTCCTCCAAGAGTTCAATTGCCTCCACGTTAATACTTGGCTAGAGGCAAAAGGCAACATTAGCTTGACATTAGCCTGCCCTCCAGGATTCTGTAAAAATCTCTTTGGAAACTTCCTTTAGCTCTACATTGGCAAGATATACATTAGCAATCATCCTCCAAGCATATGGGCTACTGATATACATCTGAAGGATCTTGTGACTAAGGTTTTACTAGACAGTAGTTCATGACCTTTTTCTAACAATGGCTAGCCCCTCAAGGTCCTGGAAACTTTGCTTCCAAATTTCTAGAGACTTACACTATCCCTAAACCCCTTGAAAGTGTATAATCTGCCACTCCTCACAACCCCATTGCAGCTTTTTCTGCCCACAAGTCCTTTTGATAGAGCCACTCTTTTTGCACTGAAGACATCTCAAGAATTCTTTCTTGATTGTTCATCTTTTTACTTTTAGTGATTCTATTTTTTTTGAGTAGGTTTCACACACAGCATAGGGCTTAAACTCAAGACCCCAAGGAGATAAAGACCTAAGCTGAGATCAAGAGTCAGATGCTTAACCTACTGAGCCACCCAGCCACCCCCTGCTTTTAGTGAGTCTGATAGATGTGATATGGTTTTTCACTGTGGTTTTAATATACATTTCCCTAATGACCAATGAGGCTGAGTATCTTTTCCTGTGCTTATTTATGATCTGTGTATCTCCTTTTGTGGAATGTCTATGTAAACGATTTGCCCATTTGAATTGGGTTTTTTCCGGTTTTCAATATACTGTTATCTCCAGTTCCTGACCTTTTTCTTCCTCCAGACACAGTTCCTGGAGGAGTTGTCTGTATTCACATTTTCCTCTTCCTTATCCTTTCCTCGCTGCTCAGTTAACTCTGATCTGGCTTTTGCTCTCTCACTTCATTGAAGACGTTTTTTGTTTTGTTTTGTTTTTTAACTTTATTTAAGTAGTCTCTATGCCCAAGTTGTGGCTCTAACTCACAACCCAGAGATCAAGAACCTCTTGCTCCATCTACTGAGCCAGGTAGGTGGCCTGGAGCAATTTTTAAATTAAGAATAGCTAAGACTTGTGGCGCCTGGGTGGCTCAGTGGGTTAAGCTTCCAACTCTTGATTTTGGCTCAGGTCATGACCTCATGGTTGATTTGTGAGTTTGAGCCTCACACCAGACTCTGTGCTGACTATTTGGGATTATCTCTCTCTCCCTCTCTTTCTGACTCTCCCACACTCACTCTCTTTCTCTCTCAAGAATGATTAAGTAAACATTAAAAGAAAAAGAATAGCTAAAACCTTTATGTCTCTAAAGCCGGTGGACAATTCTCAGCATTCATCTTACTTGGCCTTTCCACATATTTGACCATACCCTCATTCTTGAATCCTCTCTTTCCAAATTTGATGACACCATGCTCATCCACTCTCCCTCTTTTGACATATCTTTCATGAATTCCTTTGTAGATCCATCCTCATCTATCAAGGCCATTCGTTCTTTCATCTCTAGGTTATACATAGATCCCCTATTTTCTCTAAAATCTGTATTCCTCCCCGATCTTTAAAGAGGTCTTTGGCAAGACATCCATATGGCCAATAGACACATGAAAAGATGCTCAATGTCACTCATCATCAGGGAAATACAAATCAAAATCACACTGAGATACTACCTCACACCAGTCAGAGTGGCTAGAATTAACAACTCAGGAAACAACAGATGCTGAGGATGTGGAGAAATGGGAACCCTCTTGCACTGTTGGTGGGAACGCAAATTGGTGCAGCCACTCTGGAAAACAGTATAGAGTTTCCTCAAAAAATTAAAAATAAAACTACCCTATAACCCAGCAATTGCACTACGTGGAATTTATCCAAAAAATACAGGAGTGCTGATGCATAGGGGCACATGCACCTCAATGTTAATAGCAGTGCTTTCAACAATAGCCAAATTGTGGAAAGAACTTAAATGTCCATAAACTGATGAATGGATCAAGAAGATGTGGTTTATATATACAATGGAATACTACATGGCAATGAAAAAGAATGAAATCATTCCATTTGCAGCAACATGGATAGAACTGGAAGGTATTATGCTAAGTGAAATAAGTCAATCAGAGAAAGACAGATACCATATGTTTTCATTCATATGTGGAACAGGAGAAACTGAAACAAAGACCACAAGGCAAAGAAAGGGGAAAACAATAATTACAGAGAAGGAGGGAGGCAAACCATAAGTGACTCTTAAATACAGTGAACAAACTGAGGGTGGATGGGGTGAAGGGGAAGAGGGGAAAATGGGTGATGTGCATTGAAGAGGGCACTTTTGGGAGGAGCACTGGGTGTTGTATGTAAGTGATGAACCACAGAAATCTACCCCCAAAACTAAGAGGGCACTGTACACACTGTATGTTTGCCAATTTGGCAATAAATTATTAAATTAAATTAAAAAAATAAAATAAAAATAAACAGGACTTTGGCTGCCTCTATTTTGACCTTAAACTTTCTGACTGGGTTATTCTTTCCAGGGGCGGGGGGTATCCTGGCTCAGGTGAAAGATTCTGAGGGAAAAGCATCCCCTGATAGGAACTGAAACTACTCCCTTGAGCATAACAACTGTCGTGACACCTCAAGATGCCCCGTGACTGACCCCAAGACAATGGTTGACCTGACCTTTCCTGCCCACCTGTATGTTCCTGTCCACCTTTGCCCCACATTTTCCTTATATAAACCTGGAAGTATTCCTAGCACTTTGGAGACAGTCTTTGATATCCTGGTCTGCTGTCTCCCTATATTGGCCTCACTGAAATAAATTCCTTTCTTGTTTCCCACCGCTCCTCTCTCTGCCTTTGGATTTTGTCAGCAGCGAGTCCTGGAACCCATCTGTTTGGGACACCCTCCCCAAGTGCTCTGGCAGCCCTGTGCTCTGGCCAAAGTCCATCTCATAAAAATCTACAACTTCAAATATAATTCAGTTGTCTACTCAACATCTACACTTCGTTGCTGAAAAATACATTGTAAACTCAACATATTAAAATTAAACTCATGATAGTCTCCCAAACTTGGTCTTTCCTTCTTGAAAAAAAAAAAAGACAGTAAAGGTAGATTATGCTGTGTCTTTATGAGTAACATTATCATCCACCTAGTTATACAGGTCAGAAACCCAGAGAGCATTCTTGAGCATTTCTATGCCCTTGTGTTTCTTATTTCATATATCACCTCTCTCCTATCGTTCTGTGGCAAACACCATTTTCTATTAGCTAATTGTACTCACCCATTACGGAAGAGGTTAATTTTGCTATCTCTCCTGGGACTGTTTGATTTGATGTGGCTTAAAAATAATACAACCATTAAAAAAAATTTTTTAATAATAACATAGCCACAGTATAATAAGATATTTTGAGGGAAAGAAAGAAATCACATTACATAACTTTTATTTCAGAATAATTATTTTTATTATTTATTGTTAATCTCTTACTGTGCCTAATTAATAACTTAAGTTGCACCATAGATATTATATATAAGAAATAATAGAGTTTGTATAGGGAGTGTTTGGTACTATTTGTGGTTTCAGGAAGCCACCAGAAGTCTTGAAATATATTTTCTGAAGAAAAGGGGGAACTACTGTAAAGAAATCAAATTTTATTTACTTATTTACTTTTAAAAAGTGTTTATATATTTATTTTGAGGGAGAGAGAGATAGAGAGTACACGCAATCAGGGTAGAGGCAGAGAGGAAGGAGAGAGAATCCAAGGCATCTCTATGCTCTCAGGGCAGAGCCTGACCCAGGGTTCCATCATATGAACCTCCCGACCTGAGCCAAAATCAAGAGTTGGATGTTTAACTGACTGAGCCACCCAGGTGCCCCAGAACTCAAAATTTATATGTTCCTGGGACAGGGGGAAAGGGAAGGAAATAAGTGAAAGGCAAATAATTCCTTTCATTCAAGTGACAAAGAAGTTACAATACCACTTCCACTTAACATTTGACTGGTGAGAATGTAGCCCTATGGCCATACTTAGCTTTAAGGGAGGCTGGGAACTGTGGCTACTGTCTGATAGGCTTTGTGCTCAGCTAAAGGTGTATTAAATTATGGAAGAAGTGGAAAAAGAGACGTTGGAAGACAGCTCACACTCTGATATTCATGATACCAAAGGCTTTGTTCTTTATTTATGTATGTTACAGCTTCTTGACTACTTAGAGCATTGAATAACTTAATCATATCGGTTGGTGGATGTGACATACTTGAAAAGAATCAACCCATGCTTCTTCAGAACATCTTTGAGACTTAACATACTTGTATTTGTCCAAAGCTTGTATGCTTTTTTTTGTCTAAACAATGTCTCAGTTTTTGTTTCAATTTTACTATGAGGATGGAAATTAACCTATGGTATATTTCCTGGGCATTTTTCCAAATGGAAGTAAAGAGGATAAAATCATAAAATGATCTTTTAAGAAGAGGTTTTATGTAACCGAAATTTTCATGGAGCCATTTAAGAACATTCTAGCCAGACTCAAGTAATCTGTTCTCTAATTCATAAGGAAGGAATATTTAAAACATGAAAAATTAAAAAGAAAAGATAAAAGAATATTTTATATTAAACCTGGGAAAGGAAAGTCAATGGGTTGGGGGTATGACAGTTGTCTTCCACAGGTTGTCAGCTTAGAAAATTTATGTTTTCTGTGCAACTCCATAAGGCTTGGTGCATGGAAGGGAAATGGATGCTAGTATGATAGGAGTGAATTAATCAAGGGGCATCTGGGTGGCTCAGTCAGTTAAGTATCCAACTCTTGGTTTCAGCTCAGGTCATGATCTCATCGTGGTTGTGAGTTTGAGCCCCATATTGGGCTCCATGCTGGTAGTTTGGAGCTTGCCTGGGATTCTCTCTTTCTGCCTCTCTCTCTGCATCTCTCCTGCTCATGCGCTCGCTCTCTGTCTCTCTCTCTCTCTCTCTCTCAAGATAAATAAATTTTTAGTGAAGAGATGGGCAGAATATCTGAACAGACACTTCTCCAAAGAGGACATCCAGATGGCCAACAGACACATGAAACGATGCTCAGCATCACTCATCATCAAGGAAATCAAATCAAAACCACAAATCAAAACCACACTGAGATACCACCTCACACCAGTCAGAGTGGCTAAAATGAACAAATCAAGTGACTATAGATGCTAGTGAGGATGTGGAGAAACGGGCACCCTCCTGCACTGTTGGTGGGAATGTAAACTGGGGCAGCCTCTCTGGAAAACAGTGTGGAGATTCCTCAAAAAACTATCAGTAGAACACCCCTATGACCCAGCAATAGCACTGCTAGGGATTTACCCAAAGGATACAGAAATGCTGATGCATAGAAGCACATGTACCCCAATGTTCATAGCGGCACTTTCAACAATAGCCAAAACATGGAAAGAGCCTAAATGTCCATCACCTGATGAATGGATCAAGAAGATGTGGTATATATATACAATGGAGTACTACATGGCAATGAGAAAGAATGAAATCTGGCCATTTGTAGCAAAGTGGATGGACCTCGAGGGTGTCATGCTGAGTGAAATAAGTCAGGCAGAGAAGGACAGATAACATATGTTTTTACTCATAGGTCTAACAGGAGAAACCTAACAGAGGACCATGGGAAGGAGAAGGAGGAAAGAGAGTTGGGGAGAGAGGGACACAAATCTTGAGAGACTATTGAATACTGAAAATGAACTGAGGGCTGAAGGGGAAGGAAGAGAGGGGAGGGGGGTGATAGTCATGGATGGGGGGCACTTGTGGGGAGAAGCACTGGGTGTTATATGGAAACCAATTTGACAATAAACTATTATTTAAAAAAATAAAATAAAGAAGTAGGTCAACCTATATAACAAACTCGTAAATTTTGGTAGCTTAATTGTAAATAAAAGTGTTATTTCTTGGTATGGCAACAGTTCAATGTGGTGTTCCTGGTTGGACCACTATTGCAGCTCTCGTCCAGTGCCAGTTCAGGGACCTAGTCTTCTAAGTAGACTGCATCCAGTAGGGCCCCACAGTCCTCTTCCACATGACCTGTGCCTGAGCAGCAAAACCAGGAGAGGGACAACTCTGGGAAATTGCAAGTTTAATGGACCAGCCTTGAAAATGGCATATATCAGTCCTAACAATATTATATGGGCTAGAACGCAATCTTAAGGCCAAAACTGATTGCAAGGAAGATGGCAGAATACAGTGTAGTTCAGTAGTAAGAGGAAATATGTTCGTTCCTTATTTACCCAGTCTCTGCCATGGACTACCCTTATAGTCATCAAAAACTTCTTCCCATACATCCTTCTTCCCATACATAGATTATTCTCCTACCTCCTCAAAGAAAACAACCCCAAATCTAATTCAGCTATTGCATTCTGCTTAAACCCATTGTTTCCAAATATTGCATGTATATCTCCTGCAGATCCAGTTGAGGCTTCTTGTGGTGTGGACGT
This sequence comes from Suricata suricatta, assembly GCF_006229205.1. Classification (NCBI taxonomy): domain Eukaryota; kingdom Metazoa; phylum Chordata; class Mammalia; order Carnivora; family Herpestidae; genus Suricata; species Suricata suricatta. The sequence continues at coordinate 84,802,343 of NC_043710.1, read as the reverse complement.
CTATGAAATAAAAAGATAAGTTGTCTGCCTGCCCTCAGTCTCCAAGCATCCATGCATACCTAACAGACTATGATGGAACGGTGACTGAGTAGCCTCAATAAGTCACCCTATTTACAGAAGGAAGAATAGGAGACACACAGTAATCCCCAATCTACAAGAACAGTAAAAACATGCCGAGGAGCCATTATGAAATCCCAGGGGATTCAGAGGAGGAGAAATGTTCCTTTGATTAGATTTGATCTCTTTTGAGAGGGTCTCTCTTGTTCATTGTTTTTGGTAGCCTCTGAATCCACCCCTGGTAAGGTTCCTCTGTGTCTGCTTATGTACATCTGAAGTGAATATTTTGGAGAATGCTTCCTTGGGGCTGTACAGCCTTCATGTACATTCATTCTTATGTAAGTTTTGAGGCTCAAGAACTGTTTTGAGTCAGAATGCAGTTAAAGATTTTTTAGTATTTTTGTGGCCTCTTTAGTAATACAATAGTCTTTAAAGTTTACTGGGATTCCATTCAATTTGTTTCTAGTCCATACTGTGTGCCAATAACTATACCTAAATTTCTTCCCCCAGCATAATGCTCAACCTTGATTAGCTACTTTTACATCCTCACCAAGTTTATTGGTTCCTTTGAAGCTAGCTGTGCTAATAGGCTTGGGTGAGAAGCTCTACAACCCTTAATCTTGTCTTTACTAAAGGTCCACTTCTTTCCTGAGTTTATCTCTTTATTACAATATTTATTGAAGGGAGCCCATAGTAGCCAATGCAGACTAACACTGGCATTGTTTCAGGCCATCACCCCTGGAACTGTGCCCTTAGAACCCGCAGGCCTGCTTTCTGACTTAGCACAGGCAAGTTCATACCAAATATTTTGCCATTGTAAATACCTTTCCCAGCTTTTATTGCTAGTTCTCTTGTCACTTCACTACTTAGCCAATGTCACATATCATAGTGGTTCTTTGGTGGGTGGGGGAATGACAGCACTCTATTTCAAGGTACAAAGTTTTATGTAAGTTAAAGCGTGCTAGTTGCTCTACAAGACAGTCCCCAAATTTCCGTTCTATGGCACAGTGAAATTTGCTTCTTGCTCCTGCAGTGGTCCAATGTGCATATTCCTAGTCAGGTGCTTCTCCTGGGGGGCTTTCCTCCAAACTGAGGATCAGGAACTTCATTCTAGGGGCTCAGCTATTTCTCCCTCTGTCTCTTTTTTAAATTTTTTGCTTGGTTTTACTGTCTTATTCAAATAGATTTTAAAAATTTTTCTTTTCATCATGATAAACATACTCTTTAATCTTCATTCACCTATTTCACCCAACTATGTACCCACCTCCTCCCCTCTGGTAACCATCAATTTGTTCTTTATAGTTAAGAGTCTATTTCTTGGTTTGTTTCTTTTTTTCCTTTGTTCTTTTGTTATGTTTCTTAAATTCCACATGAATGAAATCATATGGTATTTGTCTTTCTCTGACTGACTTTTTTCACTTAGCATTATACCGCCTACCTCTATCCCTGTTGTTGTAAGTAGCAAGATTTCATTCTTTTTTATGGCTGAGTAATATTCCATTATATATATGTGCCACATACATATATATATACCACATTTCTTAAAATTCTTATATATTTTTTATTTTTATAGTTTATTGTCAAGTTTATTTCCATATGACACCCAGTACTTATCCCAACAAGTGCCCTCCTCCAAGCCTGTCACCCCCATTCCCCTCTCCCCCACCCTATCAGCCCTCAGTTTGTTCTCAATATTCAAGAGTCTCTCATGGTTTGCCTCCCTTCCTCTCCCCGACTGTTTTCCCCCTTCCCCTCCCCCATGGTCTTCTGTTAAGTCTCTCCTGTTCCACTTATAAGTGAAAACATATGGTATCTGTTTTTCTCTGCCTGACTCATTTCACTTAACATAACACCCTAGAGTTCCATCCACATTACTGCAAATGGCAGATTTCATTCTTTCTCATTTCCATGTAGTATTCCATTGTATATATAAACCATTCTTGATCTATTCAGAGGCTTTATCCATGATTTGGCTATTATTGAAAGTGCTGCTATGAACATTGGGGTACATGTGCCCCTATGCATCAGCACTCCTGTATCCCTTGTGTAAATTCCTAGCAGTATACCACATCTTCTTGATCCATTCATCTATCAATGGACACTTGGGCTTCTTCTATAATTTAGCTATTGTAAATAATGTTGCAATAAACATAGTGGTGTATGTATCCTTTTGAACTGGTGTTTTTATATTTTGGGGGTAAATATTCAGTAGTGCAATTACTGAATCGTAGGATAGTTCTATTTTTAACTTTTTGAGAAACTTCCATAACCGTTTTATACAGTGGCTACACCAGTTTGCATTTCCAATAGTGCATAAGGGTTCCTTTTTTTCCCCACATCCTGGCCAACATGTGTTGTTTCTTGTGTTGTTGATTTTAGCTATTTTTACAGGGGTGAGGTGCTATCTTACTATAGTTTTGATTTGCATTTCCCTGATTATGAGTGATGTTGAGCATCTTCCCATGTGTCTGTTGGCCCTCTGGATGTCTTCTTTGAAGAAATGCTGCCCATGTCTCCTAGAGCTCTGCCATCTCTTAATGTCCCTCTGAATCCTCTACATCCAGCTGACAGAAGAGGGGCAGAGAACAGAGTAAAGGTTTCCGTGGCCGAAGCCCAGAAGTGGTATATAGGCTTCTGCCAAGAGTGCCTGGAACTTAGTCACATGCTGCATCTCACTGAAGGAAACTCAAGTTATATAGTCTTACTATGTTTCTAAGAGGAAGAAGAAATGGGTTCTCTGAGAATATAGCCAGAATCGGCCAAATCAAGAACAATTTTCATAATTATTACAACTATCTGAAAATGAGAGCACACTGTCATTAAAATTTCTCGTGGCAGATAACCATCTATCTGAGAGCAGAGATAATTATGTTTCATGAGCAAGTTGGACTAGATTATCTTGGAGGTCTTTATCAGCTTTGTGATGAGAAAAGACTAAGAGTCAACTAGTGACAATAGCAACAAAAGATAATTAATATGTTCACAGGGGTATAATGGTGGCTCAGTTGGTCAAGCGTCCAACTTCAGTTCAGGTCATGATCTCATGGCTCTTGAGTTCAAGCCCGCCTTGGGCTGTCTGCTGTCAGTGCGGAGACCACTTAGAATCCTCTGTCCCTCTCTCTGTGTCCCTCCTCCACTCCCCAAAATAAATAAACATTAAAAAAATATGCTCACAAATTATGGTCCCATTTACCTTTCTATTCTTAAGACCAGTTAGCTTTTAAGTAAGGTTCTCACTGTGATTAGAAGTAATAACAAATGTCTAGTGATCTGGTTACATTTGTGAATTTCAGATATATTTGAGGAAATGTAAGTGCACTTTGCTTTATTATTATCTGTAATCAGGCCAAAATATTTACTTAATAATTGCCTCTGGGAATGAAAATATAAACTAACACACAGTGAATACATTTACTAATTACCTGCCATCGCACTAATACCTCCTGGGAGTGGGAGCTGCCTTGATGCAGCAGTCTTTATTTTTTTATATTAAACTTAACTTTTATTTCAGTGACCAGAGATATGTTCTGAGTCAGACTTTTAATGCAAACAAAGAGACATGTGAATACATTTTCAGAAGCATAGTAGAGTGTTTGTTAAGCATAAAGCTGGATCTAACTGCATGAGTCATATATGATTATCTTTACCATCTCAAGTTTTCTTTAAATGTTTATTTATGTTTGAGAGAGAGAGTGCAAGTGGGGGAGGAGTAGAGAGAGAGGGAGACAGAATCTGAAGTAGACTCTGCACTGTCAGCAGAAAGCCTGATGCAGGGTTCAGACTCACAAACTGCGAGATCATGATCTGAGCCGGGGTCAGATGCTGAACCAACTGAGCCACCCAGGCAACCCTCAAGCTTTTATTTGGAATGAATTTTGGCACTGTTCTTTAATATAATTATTGCAAACCTCTCAAAAAATTCATTATCCTTCCTCACATAAACTTTTCAAGGAAAGCATAAATGTCTTGTGATAAGCAGGAATTAAAGTTGTAAATCTACAGATCCTAGAGAAAAGAGAAAACTAATCTATCCAAAGTGCCAATACACAACAACTCAGAAGGAAGGGTGACATTGTGGGAGTTTCTTAAACGCTATGTAAGGGTGGGTGGCCATTTAATGCAGCAGTCTTTAAACTAACCAATAATCACAAAACGGCAGGGGGGCTCACAAAAAGGTGATCTTTCACCACTCATTCAAGGGGCTGTTTTCTTTAAAGGGTGGCCTTATCATTACAATTCTTACCAGAATTCTCTGTTAGCTAACCGCCTTTGTCATGTGAAAACTTGGTCATTATACCACTCAGCTATTACAAACACAAGAAGATACTGCAAATGGAGGAAGTTCATAAAAGGAATGGAAGGAGTTACTACTGGTTTTTAAAAAGTTTATTTACTTTGAGAGAGAGAAAGAGCACAAGTGGGGGACCAGCAGTGAGAGAAAGAGAGGGAGAGAGAATCCCTCACAGGCTTTGCACCACAGAGCGGAGCCTGATGCATGGCTTGATCTCACAAACCATGAGATCATGACCTGAGCCAAATCAGATGCTTAACTGACTGAGCCTCCCAGGCAATCCATTACTACCATTTTTATAGTGTTTTACACTATATATTTTTCTATATATATTTTATATTTATATGTACATAATATCCATTTATATTATAAAGCACATTCATTTTTTGTCGCTACACAGGTATTTATTGAGTCTTTAGTTGTACTGAGAGTGCAGTAGGCACTGGAACTTACCATGAGTTCTTCTCTCAAGGAGCTCTTAGTCTAGTAGGAGGATGTAAGTATGGGGGAAATGTGTTGTAAATCTCTACAAAGTACCATAGGGTATAAAACATGAAGTGATGATTTCCAACTATGGGATCAGGAGACTGAGAACAGAGAAGTTTCATAGAAAGGATAATGGTTGAGCTGAGTCACTTATCCTACCTAATTATAACAACACCCCAAGCAGGCAGATATTATTCCCATCACTCAGGTGAAGAAACTGAGGCTCCGAGTAGTCATGTGACCTGTGCCTAGAGAGGTGGGAGTAGAATCCAGGCCCCCCTGCTGGTTCTGCCCTGCTACACTCATACAAACTATACAAGGGTCATTAAATTATAGAGACATAGCAGTTATAGAGCCCAGTTTTTTTTAAAGTCAGCTGATAACACTGATATTCGCCTTCATTTCTCTTCTAATTGGGTTATTTTGGGGGGAATAAGGCTAATGAAGTTCTCTCTTAAGGAGACAAAGTTCTTCTGGGCTGGAGATTCTCATGCAAGCTGCCCCCTCACCATGACTTCCTTCTCCTTCCTTTCTTCGGTTCATTTGGCTGCATCCCACCCTTGCTGTGAAGCCCTCCCCTGTGGCCCTGGCTCCAGGAAGCCAGCTCTGGCTCTGACATTCTCTAGCATTGATGGAAATGGACTTGAATTGTTCTTCAGTTTGATGACTGTTACCCTGTGCCCCCCCAGTGTCCCAGGCTATAGGCCCATCAAGTAGGGATCATCCTGAAGTTTCCCCCACCCCCCAAGTCTCTGGGCAAGGGCTGAGCCCATGCAAAGGGCCCACTAAGTTATGCTTATGGGCTGATGGCTTTATTCAGAAGATTGGAAAGCAATGTGCTTTTCTCCTGATGTTTTATAATATCCTATTGAACAAAATATAAAATTGGAAGCCTACTCTGAGTTTTTGTTGTGTTTGTGTGTGCACATGCGTGTGTAAATCTTGTGAATCTGTGAAATCCGAAAGTTTAGGATCCATAGCCTTGGTGGGTGGTTCCCTAGATCTGTGAGATGTAAGAATCACTTCAGACAATAAAAAATAGATTCCTGGACTTTGTCCCAGAATTAAGGAACTAGAAAATGAGAGTCTGGGGAATCATGTTTTTATTATTTATTTATTATTATTATTTTTTAATGTTTATTAATTCTTGAGAGAGTGTGAGCAGAGGAGGGAAAGAGAGAGGGGGGGGGGACAGAGGATCTGAAGTGGGCTTTGTGCTGACAGCAGTGAGCCTGATGTGGGGCTCAAACTCATGAACCATGAGATCGTGACCTGAGCTGAAGTCAGATGCTTAACCGACTGAGCCACCCAGGTGCCCCAGGGAATCCATGCTTTTTTAGAAAAAAAAATAAAAAGTCCTGCAGATTATTCTGATAGTGGGTGGCATTTAAATTATGCCTCAAACAATTGAGAGGGTTTGGGCAGATGATGATGGAGGGAGGGGGATAGGAAAAGGCCTTCAGAGCAAGAAAAGTGTGAGCAAAGGTGGAAGTAGAGAAGCAAGCATTTGGAATGACAGGTGGATGATACCCGATAAATGGCCAATAAAAGGGAGTAATGGAGTTTTGGATCAGAAAGGTGGGTGGTGGCTAAATTGTGACAAGTTTGAACCTTCTACTGACAATAGTAGAAATTTCAAAGAAGGATGGGGCAAGACAAGGAGAATTACAGAAACCCAATATGCAGTAATGATTGTGTCTTTGGGCAGAACAAATAATGTCCCACTTAAATATGTATTATTTTGAATAGATGTGGATTACCTGAATTAATAAAATATAACTTCATAGGCAAGATTTCCTGAATATGACATAAGTAGCTTTTGGCTATTTATAATCTGTATGAACAGATTGTACAGTACAACTTCCATGTTGTGGAAAGCTGTAAATTTTTTTTGACAATAAGATTGGGAAGGGCTTGTGGGGACAAGGGGAGCCCCTGAAGGTTTTTGAGAAGAGTTACAGCTGCTCAGAGTGTGTGAGGAAGGGAGCTGTGGAAGGTAGAAACAGCAGAGAGGAGGCTGCTCACATAGCTCCAGGGTGAGGTAATGAGGACCTGCATGGAGGTGGACAGCAGTGGGCTTGATGTCAGCACCATATTTTGTGGTCTGGCTGTGAGTCAGCTGTTCCTTACTCTTCTTCATCACATGTCTGTCCTTCACAGACCCGTCTGAAACCCCATGTCTGTGCTGAGTTATATGCCCCTGAAGCAAGGGATGTGCCCCTTTTTCTGCAGAATCCAAATAGAGCAGCTGGAATCAGGTTTTCAATGAATGTGTCTTCCTAATGACGATCTTCCTACATAGCTCTCCTGGCTTGAAATGATCCCCCTGAACCCAGAGATCTATTTCTCTGGATCAAATTATTGTCCTGAATGAACGATGATAGAGAATGGGGCCAAAGAACAGCCTACTAATAACTCTTAGAGATATCAGATTTAAAGAGGCGGCAATCCTTTAATCCCAGGTGATATTGCTTCCGCTTCAAACCTTGGAGTCCACATCACCATACAGAAGAGTCCTGGCTGCAATCCTCAGCCACCTGATCCCCAGAAGAGGCAGGGAACATTAGCTATTCCAAAAGTGGGCATGATGGGCTGTCTACTGGGGGTCAGGTGGGGCTGAAACTTAATTTTAGCCACAGCCTGCCTATGTCTCTTCTGGGAGTGATTGGTGTGACCAAGATGCAGAGAACCCTAATCCTGTCTTGGCACAGAAGCAATGTGACATTCGCCAAGGCTCTTCTACCCAGAAGTTCTACTTTATAAATAGAGGAACCAGTATGCAAGATTGCAGCAAGGGTCACTGAAGAATGTTGCATGGTGATAGACTGACGGATTTTCAGGAGGGAGGGGCATTCTTGGCGATAGATCTAGCCTTCTTGTCTTCAGCATTGTGGGCTAATATTTGGTTTCTTTCTGCATCACCCAAACTTCCATTTTAGTAGAGGAAAGTAGTATATGGATACAAAATCTAGATTGAGGTTTTTACTGGTCCCTATATCTCATAAAACTTTGGGCAACTTAAATTGTGTATCTGTGTGCATTAACTCATAGTTGTGCACTTTGGGTATAAATGGTTATAAATTATGATATTGTGTAGTGGACATTAATTATTTGTGGTCATCTTACATCTCTCAATTCCTTCTTACATTTTGGTAATTTACCATATTCTGAATCCTCTCTTCCCAAAATGTAGAAGCCAGAAAATTCGTAACTGCAGACCTCATCCAGCTATGGGGCAATCATATGGTCTAGATTCTGGCAAGCAGACATATCCTCATGAGACTTGGATTCAGAAGTAACAAATATGAAGAGAGAGCCATATATGAGTGATCAATCCTCAAGCAGGTGTGGGAGCAGAAGTCTCCAGATCTTCAGGCGTGGCAATGGTGGAATTTCTGGCTGTAAATTGTTGGAAGACTAAACAGATGGACATTGCTTTGGCTGCTTACCTTTGGGATCTAGATCTCTAGACCTCCAGGAGAGCTGATGAGTTAACTGGTATTCTTAAGCCATTTTTTTAGCTGAAACTGCCAGAATAGTTTCTACTGTTTGCATTTAAAGACCCTGACAGATGCACTGATTGGTACTTGGAATGGCTACCAGCAATAAACCCTCAAGGAAATGGGGACCTGATGGTTGGTTATCTGAAGCGGTTAGCAATGATTGCTTAGTTGGTGTTAGAGAAGGGGATTCTGGTAGCCTAGGAGGAGCAGTAATGAAACAATTATGTAAACTGTCCTGTGACCTACCTACCCAAGGCTTTGGTGGCCTTCATGTTGGAGGACCTGGGAAATGTAAGTACTGTAAGTTGAGCTTGATGCTTCTAACTCTGTTGGATGTCTTAAAGAAAGAGAATGTTTGTCAAAAGTGAAAATTTTTAGCACATGAGACTATCCTGTAATCAGATAGCTTCTATGCCATCTTTTGCTGCTACAGGGTTGAAGTTACTGAAAGAAAATTCACAATGGGACACTGAATTCTAAAATAGTTTGAGTTCATTGCTTTAAGAGAATTCTTGGGTGGAAGTTAGGACATTGACTGGGAAACAATGAGATATGAATTGTTATGGGGATATTTGAGAGCATCTCAATTCCCCAAGTTTCAGCAGAAGAGGACTTTTTCCCTTCTTCTTTGAGTCTGCTCCTGCATGATGTTACCTTTGAGGTAACATTTTGTCTTCTTGAACTATACTAACTATCTTGTATTGCCTTCAGATTTGTAATTAAAGTCAAACCCTTGGATATGACAGGGAGGAAATTACAAACTCAATCTGTGAAAGTGACAAAAATAATGATAAGATTTGGCTGATTTATACGGCTAAAAACTGGGAAGTATACATGGTAATAGATGATAAGAGGCTGGATGAGGTAGGAGTAGAAATATAATTTTAGATAAGGCCAAAATTGATTAATATGAGTTCACTTAGTGGAGATTTTGAATTGAATGTGTTAGTTCAAATAATTGAGAGTAATTTTAATGGTTTCTATTTGGTTGGTTAAAATTTAGTCTCAGTGAGGATCAATGCCAAATAAAACTTGAGATGCTAGACATCATTAGGGGAAATATAAGGAGAAAGACATCCCAAGACTTTAGGAAAAAAAAAGAATGTTGGAGTGGACTTATCATATGCTATCTACTCACTAACTCTCAACTATGTCCTTGAAGGAGCTCAGAAGACAGTTCATTCTCTTAGACCCTGAGAAATAACATTAGTGAAGAGAGCACCAATGGATTGGTGTGGTATTATAGCCTCTGTTCTCTGCAGGCTGAGGATTCATATGGAAAATGTTTCTATTGAAATTATCTTTTTGAATGTGGATTATGGGGATAGTATGGTAGCAGAGGTAGCAGGATTTATCCAATGAGAGGCAAGGCAAGGTTGATGTATGTATTAGTCAAGGTTCATTGGTAGATAACAGGACTTTGGTTGCTGGCCCAGATAAAAAAGCCAGAACCAGATTTTCCCTTCCATCTGGAAAAAAAAAAAGATAAAATATAAAAAACAATGGTTTAAAAAAATTAAAGATCAGATAATAAGGGAAAATTATCCCTGAGAAATGAGAAACCAATAAAAGAACTCTTATGATAGTACCAATTTACATTCTGGAGACAGTTTCTTGAGAACTCTCCTTTGGTGCAGGGAAGGAGACCCAGGCAGAATTTGGTAATGTTCCTGAATTGAGGAGACAAAGCTGGGAGTGTAGAAAGAATAAAAATGATTAGCATTTGCAGAAGGAAGGACCAAGAGAAAACACTTGAATAGAGAGAGCTCTGCGGAGCTGCAGAAGATTCCACTTGAGTCTAAGTAAGAGTAAAGATTAGCAAATGCATAAAAGGAAACTCCCCAAGGCCAGGAAAGAACCACCTTAAAGAATTAGGATGAAGAATTTGGAGTTCACACAGGGCTGAGAATAGTTCCTGTTCTCACCTGTCAAGAGTTCAAAACTTCATAATTCAAGAGGCATCAGATAGAGTCTTGAGTCGTGGGGAAGTATTAGTCCTAAATTAAGCTCTGACACCAACACACTAGAATAGAAACAAAATTTCATTTCCAAAATGAAACATTTAGAAGAAAAAGATTAAACAAACCCATTGAGCATCAGTGAGCTGTAGAGAAATTTTAAGCAGTGCAATATATATGTAATTAGAGCCCCAGAAGGAAAGAAAGGGTGGGCAGCAGAAAAAATATTTGAAGAAATAATGACTGGACATTTTCCAAATTTGATGAAAACTTTAAGTCCACAGATCCCACAAGTCCAGTAAACCTTAAACACAAGATACATGAAGGAAATGACACCAAGGAATATCATAATCACTTGCTTAAAATGTGTGATAAAGAGAAAGTCTTAAAAGCACTCATAGGTCTAGCAGGAAAACAGGAGAGACCTAATGGAGAACCAGGAAGAGCGGAGGAGGGAGAGAGAGTTGGGGAGAGAGAGGGATGCAAAACTTGAGAGACTATTGAATGCTGAGAATGAACTGAGGGTTGAGGGGGAAGGAGGAGGGGGGAAAAGAGGTGGTGGTGATGGTGGAGGGCACTTAAGGGGAAGAGCACTGGGTGTTGTATGGAAAATAGTTTGACAATAAAATATTATGGGGGAAAAAAAAGTAACAACAACCAAAAAATCATGTACCAAAGAGCAAAAATAACAATGCCTATAAATTTCTTGTTATAAACAATGCAAGCCAAAGACAGTGGAGTAACATTGTTGAAATACCAAAAGGGAAAAAAAATTCAACCTGCAATTCTAAAGTCAGCAATTCTCCAAAATGAAAGTAAAATAGACTTTTTCAGACATTCAAAAGCTGAAAGAATTTATTACCAGGAGACCTATCTTGCAATAAATGTTAAAGAAAGTCCTCAAGGCAAAAAGAAAATGAAACTTGTTAGAAATCAGGATCTAGGGGCACCTGCGTGGCTCAGTCGTGTCCAGCTTCTGCTTGGGTCATGAGCTCACAGTTCGTGGGTTTGAGCCCCGCACTGGACTCTGTGCTGACAGCTCAGAGCCTGGAGCCTGCTTCAGATTCTGTTATCTCCCTCTCTCTCTGACCCTCCCCTTTTCGTGCTGTCTCTCTCTGTCTCTCAAAAATAAATAAAAAACATTTTAAAAATTAAAAAAAAAAAGGAAATCAGGATCTACACAAAAGAATGAAGAAGGGCATTTTATATGGATCAATAAAAAATATTTTTGTCTATTATTTAAACCTCCTGAAAAGATCATTGATAGTGCACACAAAACTAATAACAATGTACTATGGAGCTTAAAATATGTATATAAATAAAAATATGGATACCAGATAAAAATTTGAATCTATACAAATGATTAAAGAGGATTGAAAATGGTAACTAGGTGGATAAATATAAAAGACCTGTTTTATTTTTTTAAAAAACCTTTTTAAAAGTAACTGATTAAATAAAAATAACATTGTGAAATTTACAACACCTGTAGAGGAAAAATGTATGACAACAGTACTACAAAGACCAAAAGGAGAGAAAAAGAAGTATATTGTAGTAAGGCTTCTATATTTATGTAAAGTAGTATAATATTATTTGAAGATAGACTAGGATAACTTAAAGATTTATACATAAGCCTTAAAGCAACCTTTAAAACAGTTAATAAATTGTTATATATAACAATTGTTTTATACACACACACACACACACACACACACACACACTCCTATATATTTACCTAGATATCTATGTCTATCTACATGTTGTATATACTAAAGAATTTTAGAGATAGAGATTTAGGGAGAGAGAGAGATCTTGTTACTGGGTATATGAACATATAGGGTTGTCATGTGCTCCAATGAATTGACCCTTTTATCATTATGAGATGACTCTCAAATGAAATTATAAATATATTCAATCTACAATTAGCATCAAAAGAGGAAGAATGAACCAAAGATCAGGTGGAACAAATAGAAAACAAATAGGAAGATAAAAGACTCAGCATTCCAAATAGGAAGCAGAGATTGTTGGCAAGGAAGATGTCAAACTTTCACACTTTACAGACAGCATGATATTCTACATGGAAAACCTGAAAGACTGCACCAAAATACTGCCAGAGCTGATACATGAATTCAGCAAAAGTTGCAGGTTATAAAATCAATGTACAGAAATCAGTTACATTTCTATATACCAATAACGAACAGCAGAAAGAGAAATTAAGGAATTGGTCCTATTTACAATTGCACCAAAAACCATAAACTACCTAGGAATAAACCTAACCAAAGAGGCAAAAGATGTGTACGCTGAAAATTATAGAAAGCTTATGAATGAAATTGAAGAAAACACAAAGAAATGGAAAAATATTTCATACTCATGGATTGGGAGAACAAATAATGTTAAAATGTTGATACTACCCAAAGCAATCTACACATTCAATTCAATCCCTATCAAAATAACACCAGCATTCTTCACAGAACTAGAACAAACAATTCTAAAATTTGTGTGGAACCAGAAAAGACCTCAAATAGCCAAAGTAATGTAGAAAAAGAGACCCAAAGCTGGAGGCATCACAATTCAGGACTTCAAACTGTATTACAAAACTGTAATCATCAAGACAGTATGGTACTGGCACAAAAACAGACACATAGATCAATGGAACAGATTAGAGAAACCAGAAATGGACCCACAAATGCATGGCCAACTAATCTTCAACAAAGCAGAAAAGAATATCCAATGGGAAAAAGACAGTCTCTTCAGCAAATGGTATTGGGAAAACTGAACAGCAACATACGAAAGACTGAATCTGGACCACTTTCTTATACCATATGCAAAAATAAATTCAAAATGGATGAAAGACCTACATGTAAAATAGGAAACCATCAAAAGCCTAGAGGAGATAACAGGCAACAACTTTGACTTTGGCCACAGCAATTTCTTACTAGACATGTCTCCTGAGGCAAGGGAAACAAAAGCAAAAATGAACTATTGGGATCTCATCAAGATAAAAATCTTCCACACGGCAAAAAAAAAAAACAATCAACAAAACTAAAAGGCAAATGATGGAATGGGAGAAGATATTTGCAAATGGCATATCTAATAAAGGGTTAGTATACAAAATCTATAAAGAACTTATCAAACTCAACACCCAAAGAATAAACAATCCAATGAAGAAATAGGCAAGAGACGTGAACATACACTTTTCCAAAGAAGACATCCAAATGGCTAACAGACACATGAGAAGTTCAACATCACTCACCATCCAGGAAACACAAATCAAGATCAGAATGAGATACTACCTCACACCTGTCAGAATGGCTAAAATTAACAACTCAGACAACGACAGACATTGGTGAAGATGCAGAGAAAGAGGAACATTTTTACAGTGCTGGTGGGAATGCAAACTGGTGCAGCCACTCTGGAAAACAGTATGGAGGTTCCTCAAAAAATTAAAAATAGAACTGCTCTATGACCCAACAATTATACTACTAGGTACTTATCCAAAGAATACAGGAATGCGGTTTTGAAGAGACACATGCACCCCATGTGCAGCAGCACTACTGACAATAGCCAAAGTATGAAAAGATCCCAAATGTCCATCAACTGATGAATGGATAATACAACAGAATATTACTTGGCAATCAAAAATAATGAAATCTTACCATTTGCAACAACATGGATGGAACTAGAATGTATATTGTGCTAAGCGAGATAAGGCAATCAGGGAAAGGTAAATGTCCTCATTTCACTCATATGCAGAATTTAAGAAACAAAACAGAGGAACATAAGGGATGGGAAGGAAAAATAAGATAAAAACAGAGAGAGAGGCAAACCATAAGAGACTCTTAAGTACAGAGAACAAACTGAGGGTTGCTGGATGGGAGGATGGGCCAAATGGGTGATGGGCATTAAGAAGGGCACTTGTTGGGATGGGCACTAGGTGTTATATGTACAAGATGAATCACTAAATTTTATTCCTGAAACCCTTATTACACTGTATGTTAACTAACTTGGATTTAGTGAAAAAAATAGAAAGCTGAGATTGTGAGATTGGATAAAATAGCAAGATCCAACTATATGCTGCCTTCAAGAAATCCACTTCAAATACAAAGACACAATTAGGTTAAAAGTAAAAAAATGGATAAAAATATACCATGATACTGTAGTCTTCACTGTTGCCAAAGCTCAACCTTCCTTAGACCTCCTGTCTAAGGTTTTCCTTTTCTATACTTCAGACATGAATGTTTTCTCATTTTTAGTATTTTGTTTGCTGCATTCTGATGCTTCCAGTTTTTGATATCACAAATCCTTATAAATTCCCATCATAGTTGCTTTGAGTTTATTTATTTTTTTTCCCTAGGGGGGAATTTTTTTTTGTTTTTTTCTTAAGTAGTTTATTGTCAAATTGGTTTCCATATAACACCCAGTGCTCTTCCCCACAAGTGCCCTCCTCCATCACCACCACCCCTTTTTCCTCCCTCCCCCTCCCCCCTCAATCCTCCGTTTGCTTTCAGCATTCAATTGTCTCTCAGGTTTTGCATCCCTCTCTCTCCCCAACTCTCTTTTCTCCTTCCCCTCCCCCATGATCCTTCATTAGATTTCTCCTGTTCTCGTGTTAGACCTATAAGTGCAAACATACAGTATCTGTCCTTCTCCACCTGACTTATTTCCCTTAGCATGACACCCTTGAGGTCCATCCACTTTACTACAAATGGCTACCCAGAATTAAGGTCTTTTCAACAAAGTGGTACACCAGAATCTGATATCTAGGAATAAACTAGCATCTGCTGTAAACTACATATATTCTGTAATCTTGTAAAGATTTCTCATTTTAATTCAAGTTGTATGTCTGCTTAAGAAGCCTATAACATTTCCCTCCATTTTTGTTTTTTAAAAATTATATCTTACTGCCTGACTCAATAAAAATTAAGTTAAGAACAAAAATATCCCATGATAAACTAGTTAAAAGAAACCTAGAGTGGGCATTTTAATACCAGACAAAGCAGATTTCAGAAAAAAAAAGAATAAAAAGAAAGTATGCTCATAGTGATAAAGGAGTCATTTTATCAGAGGATGTGACAATCCTCAATGTTCATGCACCTAATAATATGGTTATAAAATATATGAAGCAGGGTCTCCTGGGTGGCTCAGTTAGTTGAGTGTCCTGCTTTTGGTTTCAGTTTGGGTCATGATCTCACAGTTTTGGAATTGAGCCACACATTGGACTCTGTGCTGTTATTGCAGAGCCTGCTTGGGATTCTCTCTCTCTCTCTCTCTCTCTCTCTCTCTCTCTCTCTCTCTCTCTCAAAATAAATAAACATTTAAAAACATATAAAGAAGAAAACTGATAGAAATACAAGGAAAGATAGACAATTTCATAATTATAGTTGGGGATGCCTTCTTCAATAATTGATAGAATAAGTAGACAGAAAATCGGTAAAGGCCTAGAACATTCCCTTTACCAAGATAAAGCATATTCTATACTATTAAGCCAAGTCTCAATACATTGTAAAGGATTCAAATCAAATTTATTCTCTCTCTACAATGGAGTTAGATATAAAGAACCAAAAGATACTAGAATTTCCTGTTATTTAGAAACTAATTAACACACAACTAAATAACCCATGAATTAAAAAAACAGAAAGCATAGGGGAAGTTAGAAAGTATTTTGAACTGAATAAAAATACAACAAATCAAATTTGGGGGTGCAGCTAAAACAGTACTTAAAGGGGAGATTTATCTAATGTCTTTATTAGAAAAGGCTCAATGACAAGTAACAGAAACCACTCTTCCAGAATGAGATTAAGTACAGTGATTTAGTACTCACAAAAAATCCTTGGAAAGCTCGAGGGATTGACATTTAAAGCAATATTGTCAGTCGCTTAAGCTTCTATCTTTTCGAGAATTGAGAAGACAGGGAATCAAAAATCAACCACTATAAATGATAGCTCTAGAAACATAACACCATATCCACCATCCATGGAACGTAAGCTGCCACTATGTAACAGCTAACTCAAGAATCAAATGAGTGATGCCTGGGTAGCTCAGTCGGTTCAGATTCTAACTCTTGGTTTGGGCTCAGGTCATGATCTCATGGTTCATGGTTTTGGGCATTGGGCTCTGTGCTGATGGTGCAGAGACTGCTTGGGATTCTTTCTGTCTCCCTTTCTCTCCCCCTCCCCTGCCCATTCTCTCTCTCTCTCTCTCTCTCTCTCTCTTTCTTAAAAAACATAAATAAATAAACTTCTAAAACAAGGAGTCAAATGATGCCCAGTTGATTCATACTAGCAAAACATAAATGCCCCCCTATGCCTGCCTCTTAACAACCATAAAGTTAAGGACTGGATACTGGGAATCCAGCCAACCCTAACTGCAACAAAACCCCCCACCAATACAGCCATAACTATGGTTGCTGTGTGAATTCGACCTCAATTCCACTTTCCAGACCTTATGCAAAAACATCAGGTTGATGGAGCCTAAATCACATCCAGAGTCATAGCTGCAAAGAGTCAAAGAAAGGTAACTTTCAGTTTTCCTGCCTCTGTTGTGCAAGGAAGAGTGTGCAATGGATGGCCACCGTAACAACTACCATGATTTAACAGGGCTAAAGTGGTAACTAGACTGATCATTAGCATTTCTAATTGCTCATAGGTTTTCCAGGACTGAAACAGATTGTCAGTCCATTAGTGTTTTATTTGAACCCTAGAAAAGAGAAAAAAAATCCTAGGTCTGATAAATGGAGGTGTGTCTCTAGTAACTACAACAGAGCATCATGAGTGCTCACCTAATTCCCATTTCTCACAGTTCAAAATCCTACAAGCAATTCTATAACCCCAAGGAAATAACAGGGATTTGTGTAACTTTAAAGATGTAAGAGATACAGGTGGAGTGACTCTTATCCATGTCCCCCATTTAACATTTAACTCATCTGTTTGGTGTGTGTAAAGAAGATCATCCTGGAAGCCAACATTTTTGATCATCCTTCTAATGTCTTGCTAATTTTATTTATTTGTTTGTTTGTTTTTTTAATGTAGGCTCCATGCCCAATGCAGGGCTTGCATTCATGACCATGAGATCAAGACCTGAGCTAAGACGGAGAGTCAGATGAATAACTCACTGAATAACCCACAGGCACCCCTGTGGGTATAATTTTTTAGTCAGATACATGTGCCTTACTAACATTTTCCCCTAGCCTGTATCTTGCTTATGCACTTTCTAATGGTATCACTTGTTGAGGGAATTTTTAAATTTTGGTGAAGTCTAATTTATAAAGTATTTCTTTGATGGTTATTCTTTCTGAACCTTGCTGAAAAAATCCTCACCTACCTTTTGGTCATGAAGATATTATCTTAAGTTTTCCTCTAGTAGCTTTATAGTTTGAGCCTTTCATGTTTAGAATTTGATTTCATTTTGAATTAATCGCTGTGTATGAAATACAGCATGAGTTCATTATTTTCTATATGTATTTGAGTATCATTTGTTGCATTTGAGTATTTGAGTATCATTTGTTGAAAAGACTTTCCTTTCCCATTGGCTTGATTTAACATCTTTTTGAAAATCAAATTGCCATATAAATGTGAGTCTCTAGCAACATTCTCGATATCATTTTATTGAGCTTTTTCTTTATCCGCATGCCACTAGCACATCGTCTTGATTATTATAGCTTATCATATGTTCTGAAGTCAGATATTTTGTCTAACTTTGTTTCTCTTTTTAAATTTTTATTTTTAGGGACAGGTGTCTCAAGTTGGTTGAGCATCAGACTTCAGCTTAGGTCATGATCTTGCAGTTTGTGAGTTTGAGCCCCACATCAGGATCACCACTGTCAGCACAAAGCCTGCCTCAGATCCTTTGTACTCCTCTCTCTCTGCCCCTCCTCAGCTTGTGCTCCCTCAGAAATAAACAACAACAAAAAACAATGAACATATAGTAAAAAACAACTTTTGAAACTATATAGTTCCATTAATTTTAACACATATATAGATTGGTATAACCATCACCAAACTCAGAGTACAGAACACTTGCACCATTTTCCTGCTCCTAAACCCTGGTGATCACTAGTCTGTTCTTTGTCTTTATAGCTTTGTCTTTTGGGAAATATCATATAAACGGAATCATACAGTATGTGTAAATGTTTGAGACTGGCTCCTTTCACTCAGTAAAATGCCTTTGAAATTCAATCAAGTTGTTACATATATCAATAACATGCTTTTTATTTGTCAGGCAATATTCCATCCTGTGGATACATTGCAGCTTGTTTCTCCATTCACTCATTAAAGAATGAGCATTTGGGGGCAATTATAAATATAGCTGCTAGAACAGTAAAGGTTCTGGTGTGAACCCATCTTTATTTTTCTAGGGTTATTCTTTTATAAGATTCTTTTGGATATTTTAGGTCCACTGCATTGTCACATTAATTTTAGAAATAGCTCCTCACTTTATACAAAGCCTGCATCAATTTTGGCTGAGATTGCATTGAATCTAAGGATTAATCTAAAGAGAATCGCTATTTCAACAATACTGAGTCTTCCAGTTTGTAAATATGGTGCATCTCTCCACTTATATTAGGCCTTTTAACATTTCTGTCAGCAGTGCTATATAATTTTCATTAGTTGGTTTTGGATGCCCTTTGTTTAAATCTATTCCTAAATATTTATGATTTTTACATTATCATAAATGGTATTTTAAAAAGTTGTCTAGTTTTTGCTAGTGACATATAAAAACACAACTGCTTTTTGTATATTTTTCTTATATTCTGCAAATTTAGGAAATTCATTTACTGTTTCTAGTAGGGTTTTTTTTGGCTAGATTTGTTAGAATTTTCTATGTAAACAATTATCATTTGCAAATAGCGACCAGTCTATTGCTTATATTCTAATCTTACACTTGTTTTTTTCTCCTATTATTACATTGGATAAGATTTCCAGTACAATGTTGAAAAGAAGTGATGATCTTCTTGTTTGATCCCCTTGTTTGATCTTAAGGGCAAAGTGCTCAGTACTTCACCATTAACTACTATATTAGTAGTAGGTCAACATCAACAAAATGAATAGACAACTTACTAAATGGGAGAAGATATTTGTAAATTATATATCTGATAAAGGGTTAGTATCTAAAATACATAAAGAACTCATACAACTCAATAGCAAGCAAGCAAACAATCTGTTAAAAAGCGGGCAGAGGAACTGAATAGATGTTTTTCCAGAGACATAAAGATGGCCAACAGCTATACAAAAAGGTGCTTGACATCACTAATCAAAAGGGAAATGCAAAGCAAAACCACAATGAGATATCACCTTACACCTGTTAGAATGGCTGTCATCAAAAAGACAAGAGCTAACAAGTGTTGGCAAGGATGTGGAGAAAAGCAAACACTTGTGCATTGTTGGTGGGAATGTAAATCAGTGCAGCCACTGTGGAAAACAGTATAGCAGTTTCTGAAAACATTAAAAATAGAACCACCATATGATCCAGCAACCCCATTTCTGAGTATACATCTAAAGAAATTAAAATAGCTTATCAAAGAGATAGTTGCACTCCCATGTTTATTGCAGCATTATTTACATTAGCTAAGTACCTATCAGTGGATGAATGGATAAATAAAATGGGATATATATATATATATATATATATATATATATATATACAACAGAATATTATTCAAACATGAGAAAAAAGGAAATCTTGCAACTTGTGACAACATAGATGAAACTTCAGGACATTATGCTAAGTGAGAGAAAGACAAATACGGCATGATATCACTTAAATGTGGAATAAAAAAAGCCAAAAGTTGTGAAAACAAAGTAGAAAAGTGGTTCACAGGGGCTGAAAGGTGGGGTAAGGAGAGGTTAGTAAAAGGGAGGGTACAAACTTTCAGTTAAAAGATGAATAACATGTGAAGAATTAATGTACACCATGTTGGCTGTAGTTAGAAACACTGCATTATTTAATTAAAATTTCTGAGAAAGTGGACCTCAAATGTTCTCACAAAAACAAAAAGAAAAAAAAATATGTGAGGTGATGGATATGGGATGGTGGAAATTCTTGCACAATGAATATGTGTATCATATCCTCATAATGTATGTCTTAAATTTCTTACAATTTGGGGAAACCTGGGTGGTTCAGTCAGTTAAGCATTCAACTCTTGATTTTGGCTCAGGTCATGATCTCACGGTTATGAGACTGACCCCATATTGGGCTCTGCACTGGGTGTGGAGCCTGCTTGAAATTCTCTGTCTCCCTCGCTCTCTTTCCCTCTGCTGCTCATTCTCTCTCTGCGTGTCTCTCTGTCTCTCTGTTTCTCTCTCCCTCTCCTCTTACTCTCCATCTTTAAAAAATTCTTATAATTTTATTTGTCAATTATACCTCAATAAAGCTCAAAAAATGGACTGTCAGGTGGCAGTGGTGACACAGTTTATATACTTCTAGTCTGCCCCCCAAAGTAGACAAAGCTGTAGAACACAAATTAAGAACCCAGGGACAAAACTCAACTACAGAACTAAGTGTACATAATCCAACACACCACAAAAATCCAGACAGTTGAGGATAAACCACCTATGAGTCAAAAATAATGAAATTAGTAAATATACATTTATCACTTTATAAATCACTTTTAAAAATATATTCAGAATTGGTATTTTAGTTGTACTATTACTGATGAGGAACTGAAGCTCAGAGAAATAAGTTTTTAAATAATAGTCAATAAGATTATGTGTCAGGCACTTCACATGCATTATTGCATTTAATATTTAAAATAATCCCACAAAAAAATTCTAAAATAAGAAAATCTCATGAGGAAAGAGTTATTATCTTCATTTTGCAGATGAGAAAATGAAGCTTATAGAGGTTATAACTTGTTAAATATTTTACATAGCTATTAAAAAGAAGAACCAGGATGCAAATATGGAATTCTCTAATCCTAAACCCCAGCTGTTTCCAAGAATTCTGGACTGGGACAGGAGAGGAAGCTAGAGGTTCTGCACACAAATGCTATATTAGCTGGGATTGAAATTTCAGTAAGATGTAGTCAACTAGAGAGTAAGTGGGCAGTCAGCTGGGAAAGGAGTTCAAGCAAAAACCAGTGTCAACAAAAGATCAAGACACAACACCTGGCTTATTTAGGGAATTGGAAAGAGAACCAAGTGGCCAGATTCTGGGGTGCAAAGGAGGTAATATTGGGGCTTAAGGCCAATAATTAGATTTGGAAGGTCCCTGAAAAACATGTTCTTTGCTCTGTAAACGATGGGCAATTGTTGCTGGATTAGAAGCAAATCATTCTGGAAGCTGTGTGGACGGTGTGCTGGAAGAAAGAGAGACTGATAATCAGGAGACGCTTCAAGCAGAAGATAATGGTGGTTCTGCTGCTCTAACAGGATGACTTTGCTTGGCCCAAGTGGACTTGGATGCTTCTGAGAAATGAAGTTAGGCCTCACCTGCCTACCCAAAATTCTTGACTGAATGTTCCAATGTGCACAGGACTTTTTCCCCCTCAGGAAATGTCTTTCAGAAGTTTGGGGGAAAAGAGAGGGAGACTTGAAGAGAATAATTGAATACCCTGACAGCTGCCTATTAGACTGGTTTAGAAACTCTGGGGAGAAAGTAGTAGAGCTAAACAAGAAAGGAAATTTTTCCACAGGGGTCTTTGTGGAACTCCAGATACAACCTTGATCAAATGCAGCACAGTGGGCAGAAGGGCTTCTCCCAGATCTGGTAGAGACCCCGGCCCAGGTCAAACATGGGCATCCTATGTAGTAACAGAGCTGGTGGTGGTGGTAGTGGTGGTGGTAGTGGTGGTGTGTGTAGGTGTGTAGATATTGATCAGAAGACTGCATTGGTTATGAGCGCCCATGACAAACCTGAAGAATCACAGACATTGGGGAGACGTTGGGAAGGGCTGGGCTTTCTTGCAACAGATAAGCGTTCAGATCTGAGAAGAGCGGTGTGTATGTACGTGCATTCTCACTTGCATTCACAGACCTTGGAAACCTTGGGGCAGCTCACTGAGGGAGCAGCAGAGGAATGGAAAGCAGGGAATGGAATCATAAAGTATTCTAAAGGTGGAACTCACAAGGCTTAGTGACCAATTGGATGCTCCTATTACATAGACAATGCTGAAGCTCTCTAGGCTGTGTCTACAGTGTATACACATGAAGTGTGTTCCGTGGTTAGTGGTCACGGATGTCAGCACCTCAGGCTTTTAGGTTTCTTGAGACATAGCTTCTTTTCCATTTTTAGTCTTAAGTTGGCCTCATTTCCAAATCAAGCCCCCTTGCTGGCTTCTGCTATAATCTACCGATTCCACATCTGCAAACCCATCTTCCCTAAGGAGACATACCCAGGAATCAAACTGAAGATAAATCTTTTCTGCTCAAGCCAACAGAAATCATCTAACTAAAATACCATCTGAAAAAGTTAGAAAGAGGGAAGAATTATGATCCCAATAGTTCTGAATTTGGAAGAGTTTCTGTGTTTTGTTGGTTTGTTTTAAAAACAGAACTGAGGATGGGTGCCTGGGTGGCTCAGTTGGTCAACTGTCCAACTTTGGCTCAGGTCATGATCTCGTGGTTTGTGGGTTTGAGCCCCCATCAGGCTCTGTACTGACAGCTGGAAGCCTGCTTCAGATTCTGTGTCTCCCTCTCTCTGTGCCCCTCCCCTGCATATGCTCTGTCTCTCTCTGTCTCAAAAATAAATAAGTATTAAAAAAAAGTGATTGATATTAAACTGCAAAAACAAAATACTAAAAATTTTTAAAAAAGAACTGAGGAGAGGGCAGAGGATGAGCATTTAGCTATTTTGTGCCACCCACATGGCAGAATAACCTTGGTCAAAGTTCTGTCATGGAAAGTAAGGGGAAGAGGGGACAGGCCATCATGCCCCCAGCATAACATGGCCTTATGTACCTTCATTCCAGTTGGAATGAAAGTGAGATTGGACCTTCCAGACACCAAGTTGCCAGCCCTCAGTCAGTCTTTCTTCAGCATGTTTGATGATTTGGCCTTGACAGGATGCCTCTGTGGCCCCTAAGCTCAGGACAGCTGACAAGTCTCCCTCAGCTGATCCAAGCTTACACTGTGGGTCCCTAAGGCACCAAGAAGGTGATCCCAACTCCCAGCACTAGGGTTTTTCCTACTAGAAAAAAAACCCCAAATATCCCTAAGCCTTGCTTTTGTTCTTGGCTCTAGGGTTGAAAGTGAAATGGTTCCTGCTATGGAGAGGTTTACAAGTGAGTTGGGAATCAGACATGGAGATGAGGCAAGTAGACACACAAAATTAAAGGATTTTATAGCTGGGAAGGAACTTGGAGGTCATCAGTTTAATCTCTCACTAAAGGAGAGGATACTGAGTCTCAAAGAGGTTAAGTGACTTGCTTAAGGTCAGAGAACCAAAGAAGAATTCAGATTTAACCCTGGACTGGCCAGTGTAAAATTCTTTCATTATACCACATACCACTTATTGAAGAAGTACCATGTGCTAAGTACTTTCTAATTACATCACTGCATTTAATCCTCATGACAGCTTACTTAGGCAGGTATGATAAATCCCCTTTAAAGGAGGAAGAAATAAATTTTAGAGAGAGTAAGTAAATTTTTCTAAGACCATCCAACAAATGAATAGCACCAGCACTTGGACCCACATGGGCCATCTGGTTTCAAGTTCATGCTCTGAAATGCTCCTTTGTGCAGCCTCTCCAAACATTAGATGCCTCTTTCTTTGCTCTGTCAGTGAGAACTCATAATAGATGGAGAATATAATACAAGCTGTGTAAGCTTCTGGTCCCATTGTCTTTTTTGGGGTTGGTTGTTTTGTCCCCTAACCCAAATGTCACCATGTCAGGAGTCCTTGAGAGGGCATGCTTGGAAAAGGGGAGTGATAGACCACTGAGAACCGCCATTTAAACATTCCTTAAATGCCCAGGCTTCCAGAAAGACAGAGTCCACTGTATGTGAGCAACCTCAGGCCATGAGTGAGCACTAAGGACCACAAGGGAGTAGTATAAGTTCTATAAAAGGACTCAACTTCTCCACTGGGCACCTGAAACTAACATAATTCATTATAGAGTGTTGAATGGACCAGAGAAGTTAGTGAGGTAGGGAGAGCACAGAATTTTGATTGATTGAATTTGTCTCTGATCCAAGCATATACCTTTCTTTGTATATTCAGTGGTCTATGAAATACCTCAGGAAGAAGGGTTACGTGCATACCAGTCTGAGAAAATGCTCAGTGAAGACACAGTTGGAGCAGGAATGGGAATAATTAAGAGGGCTACCTTTAGTAGGTGAGTTTTATAAAAGACTTTGAAAGTGCTGGACCACTCTCATCCTGGAATACATGCAGGTGGCAAGGTTACCCCAGGGGTAACCAGCAAGTCCCATCCTTCCAGCACCCCTCACAGAAGCCTCCACTTAATCTGGGCCCAGCCTCTTTGGCTGCCAATTTAGGCCTTTAGGGAGAGGTTGACATTAACTAACAAAGGGATTCTTTGAGAAGCCTAGAATCCAGAAAGCAAAGCACAAACTGGACTCTCCATCTGCCTACTTGGCTGTTGTGTAAGAGCTGAAAGAGGAAGAGGAGTGGCTGGGGCAGGGTGGCTCACAGTGGCCACAGTTAGTCCACTGCTGAGGAAGAGCCAGCTCTGCTGACAGGCTGAGCCTCTCCCACAGGTTTTTCCTGGGAACAGACAAAAGAGGAATAGAGAGCAGGAAAAGGGTGGAGGCCTCAAATAAAAATTAATTAACACTATCTATTTTTCTTTTTTTTTTCCTAAAGGTAATCTCTTAATCCTAAGAACTGGGATTCATGTATGCCCTTTGGCCTATAACAAAAAAGGGAAGGGTAAGAGGAATCCACCTATTAGATTTCCTTTTCTCAATGGCTCTTTGTGTGACAATCTCCTATGAGATGAAATAGACCTTCTAGGCTCTGAGTAAGATGAGGCAACCATGGCCAACATTAGCCATCACCAAGAAAGCACTGACATGGAAAGATTGGGAACTACAGGGGAAATTGGCATGTCAGAACTTGAGTTACCAAGGGAAAGGGAAGAACTGCAATTGTTTCTCCACTGCCATCCAAATCACTCTTTACCCCATGGGTAGATCATTCTCTGTATCCCATTATGCTCCACCTTCTCTCTGTTTCCAGCCAGTCAACCATTTTAAGGACCAAGAAATCAGAGGTCTTGAAGTTAGAAGGTTCTTCTGAGGTCTTTTTGTCTAGACTCTTACATAGTGAAGGTAGAAAAGGACTTTGCTATACTGGTCTTCATTGTATTGTCTGGAAGTGGGAAGAGGGAGGAAGAAAAGAGATGACTGGAAAGGAAATATGAAGAGTAATTTAAAGCCAACTGGAAAGTAGGAAGCTATTCTCATTATTCTTACCTAGGCAAATGGCACAACCATCCACCTAGGTGTTCATGCCAGACACTTGGGAGATCATCACTGATTCCTTCCTCTTGTCCCCTTTACCTCCATAGCCAGTGATCTAGGCCTCTATGATTTTTTTGCCTGCATTACTGGAATGTTCTAAATTGATCTCATTTTTGTTCTTCACTCTTACTTGCAAATCACAACCTGCATTTTCTTTGTACTGCACAACCTGATCATGCTTCTCTTCTGCTTTAATGGTTCCCTACTGCTTTCAGAATAATTTCCAAACTCCCTAGCACAGTATTCAAGGCTCTCTTTGGTCATCAGGTCCCTGTGATGTATCTGCAGTATTCAAAACTTATCCTGAACTAGTATAATAGGCTCTAACTTGCCTTCTAAACTTGGTACATTCTGCCTGAATCATTCTTTTCCTCACTCTGGCTAACTCTTATCTATCTGTACATTTTGAGTTGGTTGTTTTGTCTTGTGGGCAGCTTTCCTGACTCCTCCTATATAGGATTAGGTATTTCTGCAATGG
This sequence comes from Suricata suricatta, assembly GCF_006229205.1. Lineage (NCBI taxonomy): Eukaryota > Metazoa > Chordata > Mammalia > Carnivora > Herpestidae > Suricata > Suricata suricatta. Next base: position 84,776,154 of record NC_043710.1, on the reverse strand, counting down.
ACTCCCATGACCTTTTCCTTGCTCTATTGGGGCAACTATCGCTTTTGCCCATTACCAGTCTGTCTTCCAGATTAAGCTGCAAGATCTTTAAAGGGGTTTGTAGAAATAGGGTGAAAAGAACTTCTCCATGGTTTTAATTTGCATGAACTCAACTGTATGACTGTAATAAAAAGAGAGAAAGAATGAAAGAGAGACACTGATGACTTTGGGCTCACTGAGACACTGGATTTCAGTCTCTAATACAGATTTCAGTCTCTAATACACCCCTAGGGGATTTTCAAGGGTGATCTATACTACATTTAATTCTTGTTTTATGTATGATTTTAGAATGAACACCTCTGTAAAATATACCTCCACTCTATCTGATAATCTCGTCCCCTTTCTCTTCGAAACTACATTCTTGCCCTATTTACATGGCTATTATACGAGTTGTTATGTTTTCATCTGACCTAAGATAGGCTAGTAAATGCCTTTTTCTTAAAGGTTATTAACTTTGAGATCCACATAATTAAAGCATGTTCTGTCTTGTGAGTGAATTTTTAAGATAAAAAATAAGGGGCCATATTTTTCAGCACATAGCAAAAGCTAAGAGGACTAGGTGAAATGGAGAAAAAGGTGACCTAAAATGGTGAAAATTGAGTCAACAGGTATATGCTCCTTATCACTGGAGGGTCACAAGCAAGGGATGCATGGTGATAGTGGTTGAGGAAATGGGGAAACTATTTTTTATGTTTATTTATATTTGAGAGAGAGAGAGAGAGAGAGAGCGAGAGCGCATGTGCACTTGGGCTGGGGACGGGCAGAGAGAGAGGGAGACAGAAAATCCAAAGCGGGTTCTGTGCTGACTGCAGAGAGCCTAATGTGGGGCCAGAACTCACTAGCCATGAGATCATGACCTGAAGCTTGAGAAATCAATGCTTAACCAGCTGATCCACCCAGGCATTCCCAGGGAGACTATTAATTGGGTATGTGCTTTCTTGGTGCTGATCTTAGGCATATGAGGAAAGATGGAAAGCCCTGGAGAGCTTTAAGCCTGAGTCTGTTTGATTTTAAGGGATATGAGAGTATGTGAGGAACAATAAATGTGAAGAATGAAGCTTCCCTGAGAGGGAGAAAAAGATGAAAAGGGAGAATAATGCATGATCATGGGATATAACTGAGTTAGTTGGACAGGAAATGAAGTAGAATGAATTAAGATAGAAATACTTAGCCTAAGAGCTAACTTAGGCTGGACAATTAGGAAATGAAGGAAATTGTGCCTCAGAGAGTTTAATGGCCCCAAAGTTCTATACCCACTAAAATATCAGCGCTCAGATTTGAATTGTGATCTATGTGACTCTAAGGTCCATGCTTACCAATCCCTTCTTATAACAGATGAAGACAATAAGACTTTGAGAGGCAAAGCAATTTGCCTAAGGACACCATGATATTCCAGTAAAACTAATCCTAGAACTACCAAAACTCAGTTAAATTCTCCTTCCAGGCCATTCATTGCTACCATAATCAGAGAGGAAGCAGTGAGTTACTGAATCCCTACAAGGCTCTGAAAGATCCTCCTCCCTCGTCTGTGCCCCTGACATCTCCTTGGTAAACTAGGGAGGATATTGACAAGGTGTCACAAAGAGTGAGACACTTGGAAAATACAAATCCCTCTATTAGGGGATTCCAGACAGTTTTTTACTTGTCAATTTAAGAGGGTAGGGCAGGATTAACTTGAGCTCAAAGGATCAGGGTGAAAATAAAGTGTAATTACTATTGTAATAATGATAATCATTTATTAATCTGTAGATTCTAGACAGATATTACTCCACCCTCAAGTAGCTTACCTGTTATAATAGGGGATAAAACAGTGGTGAAGGTATAGATTGGAAGGAGGAAGGTAACTGGCACAGTGAGGAACATAAGATAGTCAAGCCACCTAGAGAAAGAAAGCATGCTAATGACGGAAGGTGGAAGATAGTCTGACAAGCAAGCAATTTTATAGTGTCAAATTCATATCAAGAAAGATTTTTCAGTGCAGCCTAAATTTTTAATTTTCCTCATTAGGAACAAAATTGAAGAATGTTAAATGACTTGCCTAAGATCATATAGCCTGTCAGTGACAGAACTTGGATCTTTGGTCTTTTTGTGCTTACTTCTGTACTAGTCGAATGAGAGCCCACATGGGTGCTAGAGAATGCAGCAGATTGATGAAGAGAAAGACCAGAAGAAAATATTTTGGGATATAGGATAAAGGGGCTAGCTCATAGGATCAAATGCCCATCTCTGTCTTTCATCCACTTATTCTTCACAATGCATTTCAAAAACTACAAGTGCACCCAATATGAGGAGTAGGCTTTAAATCTCCATATCTGGGGCTGTTTCACATCAAACTGGCTTATGAAAGTGGTAGGGAGATTGTTGGCTCACAATAAGATAATGTGGCTTCATTGAAGCTTTTTTATTTTTCCAGAAGTGAGAATCCATATAAATGAAGAAGAAAGTAAAAGATACCATGAACAAATACCTTCCAGTAACTGTGCACCTATTATTATATGCTAATTCCACACAATCTCTCATTTGAATCTCACAATAACTCCATCCATTCTACACACATTTATTTGTGGCCTGCTATGTGTCAATAGTAACCCTTAAGGTTACTATTAAGCAAAATATACATAATCCTTGCCCTTAAAGAGTTTCTGATCCAGTAGGCAGCAGAAACACAAAATAAAAATTATGTTATTAATTAATTGACAAACGACAATAGAGTTGGGGTTATTAAAGAGAAATACTCCACAAAATATAGTAAAAAAAATCTTTTTAAATGTATAGTTGAGCTTGAATAGAATTAGATAAAATCCTCAGCTTGTCAAAGCAAAGAATAAAGAAATACAAGATTGGAAAGTATAAACTGACAGTGACTGGGGTATGTGGTGTGAGTAGGGTACAGAAGTTAGAAAGAACACAGGTTATCTCAGTAACCATGGAGCTTAAATTGAAATATTTATACTAGTTCAAGAAAAAAGACCTTTAGGACTTCCTCAAAGGTGAGTAGTTAAAACTGAGACCATCATGTAATCCAGGACACTCACAGTATTAGTGAAATGATAGAATAAAAAAGAAAATCTGCCAGCAGGTAAAGGGAGATAAGAATACTTGTCTTAGTCTGGTTTCTGGTAGAGGGGAGTAAGTCTCCCTGAACCTTCATAATTACGGAACTTCAAAGAATTTGAGGTTTAAACATATATGACTTTGGGGAAAAGTAACACAAAAGGTGGTCCTATGCTGATATCTTAGGCAAAAGCAAAAGCAGAAATTCCCTGGAGGGACACAGGCCCTTCCTTTCACATTTACATAAATAAATATATAATCCAGGATTCCACAAATTTCCACAAATAAAGCTATAAATAAATCATGATCAAGATGAGCCCACAATTAAACATTACCAGACACAGAAAAAGCAAGTTATCAGAAGCATTAGAAAAATCATACCTAACAAAATTAGACCCTTAAGAACTTAAGTAATAGAACAAGTTGAAAAAATCATTAAGACAAATATGTTTAAAATTATTAAAGACACAAAATAAGGATTGAAAAAATGGGACAAAAATGCTTTTGTATGTGAGGGCCCTCACATACAAAGGGAAACCTATCAGAGTGCTTACAGACCTATCTAATGAAACCTGGCAGGCCAGGAAGGAATGGCAGGAAATCTTCAATGTGATGAGTAGAAAAAACATGCAGCCAAGAATCCTCTACCCAGCAAGCCTGTCTTTCAAAATAGAAGG